>NC_133109.1:14338344-14627297 GCF_022965805.1 Primulina eburnea | reverse complement strand
CTTGAGTTCTGCCATCTTTGTTGATGTTAATCGGCACGGTGCTTTTGAGATCGGCGTTGTACCTGGCATAAGCTCAATGAAAAATTCCACCTCTCGCACGGGTGGTATACCACGTCGTCAGGAAAAACGTCTAGAAAATCCCTGACAATTGGGACATCGGAGGCTTACTGACTGGGTGTTTCGGGATCAGATACAAAAGTTTCTAAAAACACTCGACATCCCTTACGCATGAGCTTCCTAGCTTGGACACAAGATATCATACGCGGTAAATGAAAGTACCTGTCTGGTTTGAATAAGAACTGCTCTCTCCCAAGCGGACGGACTAGAACCGATCTCCTCTGGAAGTCCATCAAAACTCTGTTCCTCATTAGCCAGTACATACCCAGAATGATATCAAACTCTGGCAACGGCAATAAGATAAGATCCGCATAAACAAGATTAACATGAAGTTCGAGGTCTATGTCTCGGACCACATTAGTAGCTGTCAGCTCCTCTCCAGAAGGCAGTACTACCGAATACGCTATATCTAGCCCAATGGTCTTCATCTTGAGGAAATTTACAAAGATCTCTGAAATGAACGAATGAGTAGCCCCTGAATCTATCAAGGCATTTGTAGCTGAACCAGCTATAAAAATTCTCCTTGAAAGATTGGAACATCATGCTAACCCAATAGTTTTACAGGAACTAAACTTATAGACATGCCAAGGTCAAAGTTCTTCTAACCTAAATTCCTGAAATTAACACTAATTAGAACATATAATCCTATCACAAATTCTAAATTCAAAATTTTAACCCAACCTCTCAAAACATTAAATTTCAAATACAAACTTAAAGCTTTAAGATACCTGTCAAGAGCATCGTCTCCGGGTTTGTCTCCGCTGCATGGAGAGAAAAAACTCTGCCTTGGGTAGGCAGATTCTTCTGAGGGCAATCCTTCAGTAAGTGGTCAGGACTACCACACTTAAAGCACTTCTCCTAACCATACATACAAACTCCAGTATGGCGGCGTGTGCACTTGGCACAGACTGGATACTCCGAGGCCCTCGGGACTACACGTCCTTGCTGCTACTGTCCTCTGCTCCTGAATGGGCCGTGGAAAGGCTTCTTACTTTGGTTTTTTGCTGAGGAGGGCGCTGCGCGCCTGAAATGGTCGCTTACCATGGCGATCGCTCTCAATATCATTCTGATCCTGTTCTGCAGCTAGAGCTCTAGTGACAGCGACATCATAGATAGTAGGGTCAGCCACCCTAACATCACGGCGCAAGAACGGCCACAGATCATCTAGAAAATGCCTCATCTTGGCACCAGCGTCATTTGCAATCAGGGGCACAAAATGGCAACCCCTCTCAAACTTACGGATAAACTCCGTAACAGTGATGTCTCCCTGCCTCAAGATCATAAACTCCCTGGTCAACCTGGAACGCACCTCGTTAGTAAAATATTTAGAGTAGAATACCTCTGTAAAGCGCGTCCAGCTCGAAGTAGCCAAATCCAAAGCTACAAATGCTCCTTCCCACCACAGGCGAGCATCTCCTCCAAACAGCTAGGTCGCACAACGAACCCTATCTCCATCTCCAAGCCCCATGAATTCTAAGATAACCTCAAGGGACTTAATACAGCCCTCGGCAACCATAGGATTTGTCATCCCTGAGAACTCCTTCGGCCTCATCTTCATGAACCGCTCACAGATAGCCTCAGACCCCATCTGCCTGGCTACCACAGCATTGTTCCCCGCAAACTGTGCGAAGAAATGAGTCATCCCAGCTAACATCTGGGTGTTCATGTCCGACGTAGGGGGTGGCGGTAAATCTCTCTCCTGCCTATGATCCTCACTGTCCTCATGACGATGCTCATCATCCTTCATGCAATCATGACTGCGTCTAGGAGGCATACTGTTCTATATATATACCTCATACGTAACCAACATGCATAATTCTACTATTTTTCTTTAAATTTAAATAAATACTGCATAATCATAATCTTGGCATAAAATATTTCATGAAAACATGTTGTTAAAATATTTCATGCTTTAAACGAAATGCGTAAACGTAAAACTTACAGACAGAAGACGTGACTTCATGAACTTCTCGAGATCAGTAGTAGTACAACCCTTTACAAGAACATAGGCTCTGATACCAACTGCAAAAGCCCGTATTCGTATTTTTACGGAATTATCAAAATTTTTCTAAATAAATAACTTGCACCATTCATAAAATAAACCTATAAATAGATTTAACTTTAAAATAACAGCGGAAGTAAATATTGTTCTTCAAAACAACAACTTAAAAATAATCCAACATATTAAAAACTGAGTTTGAACATAAAAGGTGAATAAACTGAAACAGGAGGTCCTCAGATTCCTATTACTGCTGACCCAAGCTAGCTCACTGGTCCCCCCCGTCAGTCTCAACCTCATCAGTACCTACAACAATCAAGTCTAGTGAGTCTAAAGACTCAACAAGCATATATTGTGAATATCAAGTAATATATCATAAAATCGCATGCAACGTAAAAATATTGTATCGTAAAGCGTAAGGTGAAAATCGTGTCATGAGTAAGTATAAATACGTGCATATCTTAAAATTGTATGTAAAAGCTTGGCTCGGTTGAGCCCTGTCATAACATTTCATATCTTAAATTTTTTTCTGGTAAAGATAATGTTTCCAAGCAAGTGGCCCATAACATATCATGAACGCCTGATCAGACTAAACCACAGTATACTAGGCGGTAGAGATCAACAGCAATTTGACTGGATGTCCGTACCCATACATAATCGTAAACCGGTCGTAAGTCACCGGGTGGAAAGGTCCTCGGTTACGCATCCCGGCTTCCAAACCCATAAACATGAGGTGGCCACAAGACATATCGCATATATCACAAAAATAAACATTTTATATTTTATGCACGTAATATAATTATAACCCTGTTTTTACCGGATGAGTTGGATCGTTCCCAGTCTTGCTGCGACCTAATCCTAACATGAGACACATGAAAATAATCTTAACTTGACAAAAACTTCATATCTAAACCAAAAACGAGACAAACGAGACCCACAACCTAGTTTCCAACCATGGCTTCGTACCAACCCGAACCAACATTGAACCACCATTTAGCCATGAGACCGAACATAATGAAAGAATATCCATAAGGACAGTAATACACAAAAAATAGTGAATGGAGGCCAAAATCATGAAACACTCTTTCGAGAGTCACTTTGGCACATTGCACCGTAAATTCTCGTACGACCTCTAAACTCAACCAAATCATGAACGGCCAAAAACATGACTTTCATAACTCATTAGGGTACTGTAAAGTCCAAGGCCACAAGCTAAAAGCTAACCAAGAACTCAAACAAGACCTCTGAACCGAAGCAATGCTGCTGTCTGAATGCAGTGGCAGCAGCTGTGCATGTGATATCTAATTTATGAAACTAATGGTCATTGGGCTTTAACCACCAACCAGAGTCTCTTACCAACCTCCTAAGGCATGACTTGAACCATGGCTAAGGGCACTAGGCCAACTACAACCCAAGCAAATACCTATGACAACCCAAAGCTCCAACCGAGAGAACCAAAATTCTGTACTGTGTGATGTATTGAATTTTTTTGCTGTCTTGTATCGTTCCGGTGGCCATATGATTGACCATGGCTCGATCTAGACATGACGAGGTATTGTGTGAACCATGGCTAAGGGCTAAAAGCCAACCACAATCCACCCAAACACCCAAAATCGAAAACTCACTCACACAAACTAGAAATGAAAAACCGATGGACACTTTGCCTTGTTGTTGTAAAAATTTCATGGACCCGTACACCAAGCCTTGAAAGACTGACTTGGTCACGTCCTAGACATGCTAAGTAAGGGTTATAACCATGGTTACAGTCCCTGGAACAACCATGGTTCGAACACTCACTTTAACCATCAAAATAACAAAGATCGTGGCCAATTTTGCCACTAATGAAATGTTTTCCTGTCAAGTAGACAATATATATGACTTGATTGAAGTGAAAATAAACGATATATACATGCCTGAAAATCTGGTTTGAAGAAAACAAAACAATACGACAAACAAGGCGCGGCGGAGTCGGAGCTGTAATTTCTTTCTTATTTTTTCTGCTGCTCAGTCTCGATTTCAGCTGCTAATCCATTCTAATATTATCGAAGATATGGGTGGAGGAATGCTAGGTAATGAAGGTGAAGGTTACAAGGGTTGATAAATGAGTCATGGAAGGCTTTTAGATGGAAGTTACAAGTGAGGAATTTGAATGGCACTTGAATTGTTTCTATTCTTGTTGTCCGAAGTTTTTCTCCTTCTTGTTGCACATATTATTCATAGATAATTTGCTAGACTAGTGGGATGAGGAGAAATGAGGTGAATTATGGTGTTTGAATTACCAATAATTGGTCAATGAAAAGTGAGGGAATGAATACACCATGAAGGCCATTGAGGGGTGACTTGAATGGAGAGTTACCAAGTATATTTGAATTGATTTATGGGTTGACCGAAATTTGCTATCAATTTTTGCAAGGTATATTATTGATTGAATCTTGTATTTTTTTATTTTTAAGGTTTTAAACACCCATTATATATTTTAGTAAATTAACAAATTAAATTAGGATAAAATTTTACATGGCATGGCTTGGTTCTAAGATTAGATATTAAAAGCTAGGTTTTAATTTCTTGAGTATATTAAGCCTAGATTAATTTATTCCAATTGGTTACACATTTTAATTTAGACTTTAATTAAATGTTGGACATAAAAGAATTATTTAATAACTTAAATCCAATTAATTTAATAAATCTTAAAAACATTCTTTTTCATCAAAATAAATTATTCCTTGGTTTAAATTAAATTTAGGAATATTTTCTTATCATTAATCTTATCTCAGATCTCCTAACTCCAGTCCGGCCTCGCGTATTTATCCGAAAAGATAAAACTAAACACCCGCGTTTAAAATATTTAATCATGATTTAACAAATTTTAAAATGAAGTAAACACTTTACATATATATATATATATATATATATATATATATATATATATATATGTCATTTTTAATTTAAATAATAACACTATCCATGACTTATACGTAATTTGATTTTCGGGTTCAACATAGGAGATCTACACTTCCTTCCATAAAGTGCCTTAAACGGAGCCATCCCTGATAGATGATTGGAAACTATTATTGTAGGTGAACTCCACTAGAGGTAATTTTGGTTCCCAACTGTCTTGGAACTCAATAACACATGCTCGCAGTAGATCTTCCAAAATTTGAATAACTCTTTCGGACTGACCATCTGTTTGAGGATGGAATGCTGTTCTGAATAATAACTTGGTCCCCACCGCTGCATGCAGACTCTTCCAAAAAGATGACGTGAATCTCGGATCCCTGTCAAAAACAATAGATACAGGAATCCCATGCAGACGAACTATCTCTCGAATATATAACTCGGCATACTGAATCATGGTGAAGGTCGTCTTAAAAGGTAGAAAATGCGTTGTTTCGTAAGATGATCCACCATCACCCATATGGCAATGAATCCCTTAATAGTCTTCGGCAATCCCACAACAAGATCCATAGTAATATTTTCCCATTTGCACTCGGGAATAGAAAGTGGCTTAAGTTTCCCCGCTGGTCTTTGCTGCTCTGCTTTAACTTGCTGACAAGTCAAACACTCGGATACAAATCTCAAAATGTCTCTCTTCATGTCTGGCAACAAATATAACAACTGCAGATCTTTATACATCTTCGTGCTTCCCGGATGAACAGAATAAGGTGTGTCATGAGCTTCCTTCATAATAAGATCTCTCAAAGAATCGTCACTAGGAACCCATAAACAGTCTCGATAACGAACTATACCATCCACCTCAATATACAATTTCCGGCCCTTGGCTTCATCTCTAGCTCTCCATTTTTGCAATTACTCATCGGTAGACTGCCCATCAAGAATTTTATCTCTCAAGGTCAACTGTACTGATAATGTGGCAAGATTAGGGGCCTTGCCCCTAGCATACATTGTAAGCTCAAACCACTGTATCTCGGACTGCATCGGTCTTTGGAGTGATAATTTAGTGATAACTGCTGCTTTTCGACTCAATGCGTCTGCCACAACATTAGCTTTTCTCGGATGATAGATAACGTCACGGTCGTAGTCCTTTACTAACTCAAGACATCTACGCTGTCTCATATTCAATTCTTTTTGGGTGAAGAAGTATTTCAAACTTTTATGATCTATGAATATTTTGCACTTCTCCCTGTATAAATAGAGCCTCCAAATCTTCAATGCAAAAACTACCGCTGCAAGCTCAAGAACATGAGTAGGGTAGTTTTTCTCGTGGATTTTTAACTGTCTTGACGAATAGGCTATAACTCGGTCATCTTGCATCAGAATTGCGCTCAATCTCAGTTTAGAAGCGTCGGTATAGAGAACATACTCTCCTTGCCCTGATGGCATAGATAACACTGGTGCTGATATCAAGGCTTGCTTCATCTTGTCAAAACTTTCTTGACACTCGGATCCCCAAATAAAATTTGCATTCATCTTAGTCAAAGATGTCAAAGGTACTGTAATAGAGGAGAATCCCTGAATAAATTTGCGATAATACCCAGCTAGTCCCAAGAAACTGCGAATCTCGGTAACACTCTTCTGTACTGGCCACTCTTTCATTGGCTCAACTTTACTTGGATCAACTTCAACGCCATCACTAGAAATGATGTGGCCCAAGAATGCCACTCTATCAAGCCAAAACTCGCACTTGCTGAATTTTGCATATAACTTCCTATCTTGCAGAACTTGCGGTGTTGTCCTCAAATGACGACTATGCTCCTCATTGCTCTTAGAAAAGATCAAAATATCATCAATGAAGGCTATGATGAATTGATATAAATACGGCTGAAATACGCGATTCATGAGATCCATGAAGATCGTTGGCGCATTGGTCAACCCAAATGGCATGATCATAAACTCATAGTGCCCATATCTAGTACGAAATGCGGTCTTGTGAACATCGGACTCTTACACTTTCAACTGATGGTACCCAGATCGCAGATCAATCTTAGAAAATATCGATGCTCCTTGCAACTGATCAAATAAGTCTCAATTCTTGGTAGTGGATACTTGTTCTTGATAGTGACCCTATTGAGCTCTCGATAATCAATGCAAAGACGCATACTACCATCTTTCTTTTTAACAAATAATACCGGTGCGCCCCATGGAGAATAACTAGGGAAAATAAAGCCCTTGTCTAGCAATTCTTGGATTTGATCTTTTAATTCTTTCATTTCAGCAGGTGCTAGACGATAAGGTGCTTTAGATATAGGAATAGTGCCCAGCACTAGATCAATAGAGAATTCCACCTCACGATCGGGTGGAATGCCAAAAACATCCTCGGGAAAAACGCTAGAAAAATCTCTGACAACATCAACATCTTCCAATTTCTGACTGATAGGAGCATGTGTGGTAGTGACACATGCTAGAAAAGCTTGGCATCCATGTTTAATAAGCTTCCTCGCACATCGCACATCGACAAGAGATGATGTGCGGCATTTGTTTGTCTCTCGCCGCCTCAAAGACAAAAGATTTACCACTAGGTGGTCTAATAGATACTGATCGCTGACGGAAATCAATTGAAGCTCCATTCGTTGATAACAATCCATACCGAGAATAATGTCAAATTCAGACATAGGAAGCACAATAAGATATGCCCGAACAACATCTTTGAATAAATGAAGCTCCAGATTCTTGACAATTTTAGACGTGAGCATTAGATCACCGGAAGGAATAAAAACTTTGAAACCCAAACCCATATCTTGAGGAGTAATGTTCAGTCTTTTGATGAAGGTTTCAGATATAAAAGAATGTGTTGCTCCCGAATATAACAGTGCATAGATTGCTACACTTAGAATGATAATCCTCCATGCGCTTAATTTTTCTTTTAAATCTTTTCATGTTAAAGTTTAAGGAAATTTCTATCATTATTCTCCCAAATTTAGGTGAAAATTATGTGTTGAACTTACGCATTTCTTGAAAAATTGCAATTTAGCCCTTCAATTTTTCAAAATTCGCATTTTAGTTCCTAAATTTTCGGATAATTGCAATTTGGCCTTTATATTTCCAAAAATTTACATTTTATTCCATTTAAATTTCGAAATTTACATTATGGTCCATAAGAATTCGGTAATTGCATTAAAGTCACTTATCTTTTGGTTAATTGCAAAATAGGTCCTTTACTTTTGTTATTTACTTCTTGGCCGTCAAAATTTTCGAAAAATTGTATTTAGATTCCTAAAAATTATGAAACCCTTAACCAACCCTAGAATTGATTTTTCTTCCAATTTTGGTCCTAAAACTTTTTATTTGGAAATGTTATATCCTTCACATAAATTAAGGCACAAAATTCAATACGATTTCTATGATTTCTAAAATCATATCTTAAGTTCAACTAAGTAGAACATGCAACCTAATTTCCACTCAGTTAAATCTTGTTCCCAACTCAATTCTAATAACAAATTTAACATTTCATGCAATAATAAGCAATATAAAAATATTAAATGACTAGGTTACCCGTAATGAGTGTAGTGTGTGCCTCCTCCTCAGCTTCTTCAGAATTCATAACATAAGCTCGTCCCACAGTAGGCGCTTTCCTCTTCCGGCAATCAGCATCTTTGTGCCCATTCTCCTTGCAGTAGAAACACTTGAATGTCCCCCATTCACATTTGTCAAGATGTAAGTGATTGCACTCCTTGCATGGTTGCCTCTCGGCACGCTTTGGTGCTCCAGGATTTTGTGGCCTTTGTTGTCCTCGCTTCTTGACCTGACCTTGGGGCATTTGAGGCCCTTGAGGTCTAGGAAAACCCGTATATGGTTTCTTGTTTGGCTGATTGTTATTGTGGTGTTGTTGCCTCTTGCGCTGTATTTCAAACTCAATGTCCCTCAAAGCTTGCTCAGACTGGAATGCACAAGTAGTAGCAGTAGCATAATTCAAAGGATGCATCATCATAACATTATTTCGTAAGGTAGGTCGTAGACCATCCATGAAGTTTCTAAGCTTCTCTGCAGGATCCCTTGCAATAAAGGGTACAAAGTGACAACCCCTATCAAATGTTTTCACAAATCAGCAACAGTCAACTCTCCCAGACGGAGGCTCATAAACTCTCTCTTCAGTCACCCTCTAACATCAGCAGTAAAATATTTCTCATAGAATATCTCCTTGAAACGAGGCCAAGTAATAGTAGCAAGATTAACACCATGCTCGGCTCCTTCCCACCATAAAGAAGCATCATCCCTAAACAGGTAAGTGGCACACCTCACACGGTCAAAATCCCCCACATTCAGATAACGAAAGTGTACCTCGAGTGTAAGGATCCAACTCTCAGCAGCAAAAGGATCGGTGGTTCCAGAAAATTCCTTCAGCCCTAGCCTCCAGAACTTCTCATATATGTCATGTTGTGCCCTAGGTGTCTGCTGTAACTGTTGCTCAAAGAAACGAGCCATTCCCTCTAAAGCACGAGTAGCAGCACCCTGGAGGAGGTGTGGGGGTGCATTTCCTTAATGGTTCACACTGTTCTCGGATTGATTCTCATTAACAAGGGCACGTCTAGGAGGAATTTTATCTAAACGTTTTCTAAATTATAACGTAACCAACATGCATTTAAATCTACGTTTTCTAATCCTGGAACATATTCTTATTCATTTAGCAATTTAAGCATGTAAAGCATATATACTCAAAAAGCTAGTAAACATATAACGTAAACATATCATTCATGTCATCATACATGTAACATCATATTAAATCATAAAAAGCATGTAAACTTACAAATCGAGGCTTGATGACTGATCTTTCTGATGCTGATGGTGGCACAACCCTTTACAGGACCTTTGCTCTGATACCAACTGAAACGTCTGCTAATCTTATTGTTTAAAAAGTACTAGAAATTTTTTTAAAAAATAAACCTCTCATGATTTCGGTCGAACCCTTAAAAAACATATATAATATTTTTTCACCATTTTTAAAATAAACAACCAACTAATATTTGAAAAATGAAGGAAATAACACAAATCGTCAAACTTATACCAAACCTAAAAAGCAATAAATTTAAAAAGTCTAGCACACACTAAAACCTCTCAAAATCTCTCAAAGCATAAATAAAAGGTCTTAAAATATTTTAACATAATCATAAACATAAATCATAAGTGTGGAAAAGTAGAAGCGCTGGTCCTCGGTTATGTGCATCGACAGTCCAGCAAGGTCAACCATCAAGACCTCCAGTAACATTAACATCATAATCACTTGCATCAATCACATCCTAGTGAGTCAAAAGACTCAACACAACATAATCTTGATAACAAGTAATACGTATAAAATCACATGCAACAGTGAAAGATAATTTTTACATAAAAATAACATTTTCATGACATGCATAACATAAACCTCAACCTTTTTCCTTTACCTCATTCATAACATGTATCATTTTATCATGATCATAAACATTTTCTTTTTTATTGAATTCAGATCGTTAATTGTGACTTTCCTCATCCTCAAAAAGTCGATGGATCCATCTACATGTAACCAAAGTACTGGGCGGCGGGGACATCAGCGACGATATGTCATCCACTGAGCCTTGGCATATCCTCATAGAATGGAAATACGATCGTCGGGCTCCCTCTGGGGCCTTCTCCCATAAATGGGCTCCCTTTGGGGCCTTTTCCCTCACGACATCCTCATTCTTATCCTCATATCCTCAATAATCACAATTACTTCACTTCTTTCAATGTTTTACATTTTTATCACTTTATAAAAATCATGCATTTAATGTCATTTTTCCTTTAAAAACAAGCATGCAACATAACTTTTTTAGCTTTATCGTTTCGTCGTAAATTCCATAAATAAATCATAAAATTTTCATAAACTTTTAACATAAACATTTTAGCATATAAAAATCCTTAAACATTTAAATCATCATAATAGCATATAAAACAGACTTCAGAGCACTGTCATGACGATTACTAATTTTCAGGTGTGAAATGACCGTTTTACTCCTAGACGTAATATTTCACATTTTTGATTTTTTCTTAATTTCCTTGACTCTAACATGTCCCAATAATTATTTAAGCATAATTTAATTTTCCCATAATTTTATTTACCTTAAATAATAGACTTTTTAATTATTCTTTAATTATTCGTCTTTAAGGCGTTTTATTCCCGAATAATTTCAAACTTCAATATAAAATTCTTAAATTAAAAACTTAGACTTTTTCTATTAGTAGTATTTAACCCGTGCGATGCACGGGATTATATTATTAAAAATTAGTGAAAAGTGAATAGATATTTAAATTAAAAAATACAATTATAAAAAATAAAATAAAAACCTTTTTTCGCTAATTTTAAAAAAGTTTCTTAAATACAACGCATGTCGATTAATATTTTTGGCTAATAATCACTATCATATATCAAAATTTTAGATTGTGTTAGCCTAAGACAATGACATGATGCCTATCATATTTAGTGTATTGACCACCAACTTTAATACATATTTAATTTTTTAATTTTTGAGAAGCTATATATTCTTATTTTTTAACATATGATAAAAAAATATTTTTAAATCACATTCAATAAAATTAATGAGAAATATTTTTTAAAAAATTCAGTAATTTCGCAAAATGTATTTTCGAATGATTTACCTCATGAGAGACACTGAACATTGCAATCATTTGTATTTTAAATTTATTTATACTGTTTTTAATTAAATTGATTGAACAAATTGAAACTAAAATCTATTGAAAACACGAACAACATTAAAATATTTGCATTGATTATAACAATCAATTTAATTTGTTTTATTAATATAAATTTAATTTTTATTACAAACTGCATAAATAAATTTTAAATACATTTACAAACTGAATAAATGATCACTTCAATTATGTTTGCATTGATTATATCAATTCATTTAATTCAATTTTGAATTTAATTAGTTTTTATATTAATTCTAATGTAATTTATGTATTATTTTTTTTTTTGAGCTCCTGGCTAAGAGGATGAGTAACCGCCACCACCACCATTAGAGGTTTAGTGTAGGCGAGCCCTAAACGAGTGGTCCCCTAGCTCGCACGCGATTATGGTCCCTAACCTAACACGTTTCGTCCACATATTTTTCTTTATAAATATAATGTCTGAAAACTCTATTATTCATTCAATATATTTATATTTGAGCAGTGCCTTATGATGCCTTCTCATATATACCAAGTTTCTGATTTGAGCGTCGGAGAGGCTATGTCGGATTTTCCTCCCAGCCCCATGTAACGGTTAGCTTATGATTTCATGCTTAAACAAAGTCCGGAGCCTTGACTTGTAAGAAAAATGGCACATATCAGAAGAAGAAGAACAGACGTGTATGAAATGTCGACGGCCATTGCCTACAACTTTTGACAAACATGCTCAACTTTAGAAAATTGGGATGCGTACACGATTCTTCTTTTGACAATCAAGCTCCCACAATAAACTCGTTGATGGTATGAGATGCCTATAAATAGCAGTGATTGAGGTCCCTAAACACACATTACATAAGAAAATTATACAACATCTATAGAGTGTGTGAAGTGCTTAGAAGACATCAATCGGAGGAAAAGCAGAGAAATCAAAAATTTTCAATGGCCGGAGGTAATTCATGATCTGCTTCCGCGTATTATTTATCATGTGTATATATACGTAGAAACATGATTTTTGAGAAAAAAATTCTGACATTTGGTATCAAAGCCATGATACTTTTGCCTTGAAAATTTGTTTTTCATTTCCTAAAATTTTCGTAAGAAAATTGAAATTTAAAGATTGGATCACGTAATAAGATTAAGAAACTGACCTTAGAATTGTGTTCTTGATCAAAGTTTGAAGTTATTCCTTGAATCTTGAAAATAAAATAAGAATTTTTAAGTAGCAAAATATTTTCGGAGAGGATGAAGAATACTTCGAAAATTTGTGATATTCTCATGCATTCAAAGCTAAATGAAATAGAATTCTTATGCATGAATTGAAATTGATTCCTTTTCATTGAATGCATTGTCGGTAATTGATTAATTTGTTTTATAAATAAAAAAAATTAATTAGTGTGGGACACACACATTTATTTGACAATTGAAAATGTCGGTTATTATTATTATTATTATTATTATTTAAATAATAATAATAATAATAATAATAATAATAATAACAACAACAACAATAATAATAATAAATAATAATGATTAATATGTTATTAAGTTATATGTATAATTCGGTATACATATAACATTTGATCAAATAATTTGTACACATTTAAATAATTTCAAGTTCGACGTAATTTCTAATACATGTTTAGAACTTATTTTTGCATATTAGATATAATGTCAAATATTATGGATAAGTGTTTGATGTGTACATGCAAATTTAATATTATGTTTTCATTTATTCTTGAAATTTAAAATGAAAATTGTATTGAAAAATATTTTGGTACTTCAATATTTACATTATGTTCATATTAAATTATATTAAGTTGTTTATAATTTGAAATGAACATATAAAGTAAGATATGAATATAATATTATAAAATAAAATATTTCAGATGTTCACAAATAAACAAATAATACTCACTTTTTCACTACTCTGATAAAAGAGAAAAACTGACGAGGAGCCCACATTTTCACGTAAATGTGATCATCACTTTACCACTCCTCTGATTGAAGAGAAAAACTGATGGGGAACATATTTGTTCATATTAAAGTAAAAATGTGAATATAAAGTTATTTAATAATAAAAAAATTGGCTTATAAAGATTCACATAAATGTGGATAATTAATTTGAATAATAATTATATGGTGAAGTAAGAAAACATGATCTGATGTCGGTTTAAACTGTCTTGACTTGCCAGTAGTCTCCCTGAGAAATGTTGTTTTGACTAGGAGTTAGGTATTTAATGGGCCTTAGCACTACCTATCTTTTCTGGGAGCACTCTTAGAAAATGTTGATTATGTTCCTAAATAATTATTATATAAAGTGTAGGACCGAGTGCTTACCGCTTTACCAAAAGCTATAGCTGGTGGTAATGGTGCAACTCAAATTTTTTAAACCGCACAGCAGCTCCAGCACCACGGTTCGATCGCTCTACCAAGTAGAGACAATTATTTTGGTAAAGCGGCAAGCACTCGGTCCTACAATTGATATCAGAACCAAGGTCACGGGTTCAATTCTCATTTATTGCAAGGAGTGCATTATTGGGAGGGAGATTGTTGGGTGCAATAATTGTCGCTGATTGGTAGAACGATCGAACCGTGGTGCTTGAGCTGATGTGTCAGTTTAAAAGATTTAAGTTGCACCATTACCATCAGTTATAGCTTTTGTTAAAGCTGTAAGCACTCGGTCCTACATAAAGTATTAAAGTAAAGCCAAAATTTTGTCAAGTGAACCATATAATTTTAAATAATTGAGGAATAGCCACAACATCCTTAATTATGTAAAATTATACATTAAGTGGATTTGGATCACATAATGGGCATAAATTGTAATTAATTATATAAACATAATAAATTTTTCCCCACAAGGATTTTTATTATATTTATATAACTAAATAGGTTAAAATATCAAATTATATTTTTCTTAATTTACCCACAGGATTTAAGAAAAATACATTTTGATATTTTTATCATAAAGTTATAGAAAAATCTTATTGAATTAAAATTTTAGCCCCCAGACAAATTTTTATGTCACTAGATTTTAAAAAAAAACATGAATTACATTGGTAAAACATGATATTGTCTCAAAATTTTGAGCATATGATATTTTGTGCACTTATGCAACCTACGGGTTTTTCTAATATGAAATGTGACATTTCCAAACTAAAGGGCGATAACTGTAAAATATGGAAAGAAAGAATTCTTCTTCAATTAGGGTAGATGGATATTGATTATGCTATACGGAAAGACGAACCATCTGTTATTACTGAAAAAAACATTCCGGATGATGTTGATCTTTATGAAAAATGGGAGCGATCTAATTGACTCTGCGTAATGTTAATAAAAACCAAAATCTCTGTTGGTATGCGGGGTTCTATCGATCAGCATAATAATGTCCAATAATTACTGAAGTCTATTGATAGACAATGTCAGTCTTCAGATAAGGCACTAGACAATGTGGTTAAGGATATATTGTACAAAACGCTGGATAAAGTCACTTTCAGCAAAATTAAAATGTCAAAACTGGCAAAGAAATATGAGAAAAACTGATCCAGTTGTGTGAAGGAAACGAGCAGACTAAAGAGAATAAGCTATCAGTTGCCAGTCAAAAATTTGATGACATCAAGATGAAAGTTGGAGAATCAATGCATGAACACGACGAAAGAGTCAGTTGCATTATCAATAAATTAAATGCACTTGGAAAGGTGTACTCCAACAAAGAGATTGCACTGAAAGTTGTCAGGGGTCTTCCCAAGAAGTATGATATAAAGACCATGGCGATGAGGGAGTCAAAGGACCTAAACAAGGTTGAGCTCGATGACCTGTTTGCTGATCTGAAGGCTTATGAATTTGAGCTACAGACTAGAGAAAGAGAACCCTCAACACCAGCAGCTACAACTGCTTTAACTACTGTCAGACTGGAACCAACTGGTTCAGTTGACAAATCTGCCGATCAGCTGAGCAATGATGCAATTTCATTGTTTGTCAAAACGTTTGGAAGGTTTATGAGGAAAAATCAAGGAAACTTCCAGAAGCAATACCAGAGAAACAATTCCAAAAAAGAATTCTATGTTTGCTACAATTGTGGAAAATCTGGTCATTTCATAGCAGAATTTCCTAAGCAAAAGGACAGTCGAGTATCAACTAATAAGGGAAAGAAGCCCTTTGAACACAAAAGAAGAACCAGAGATGACAAGAATTCATTCAAGAAAAAGCATGAAGTGCTTTTGGCTGAAGAGAGCAAATCAAAGTGGGCTGAAACTGACAGTGATAAGTCAGAACTAGAAAGCCAAAGCATTTCAAGTGATGATGAAGAAGAAGTCAAGTGCTTAATGGCCAATGATGCTGAACTGGAGTCAGCAAGTGAACATGTATTTGACTTTAGCTCTACTGATTTCATTCGTGAGGAACTCATTACCAACTTGCATGACATGGTAAATGAGTATAACAAACTTACTCGATCATTTCAGAAGGTCAGAACTGAGCAAACTGATCCCAATGAAAACAAGACAGAAACTGATGAGTTAGTTGAACTGTTGAGTCTGAAAAGGGAGATTGCACAACAAAAAGCTAAAATGATTGAAAATCAGGCTTTGATATGTCAGTTAAAAACAGAGATTTTAAAACATATGGAACTGATTCAAGCTTGGAGCAAGTCTTCAGTTGCATTGACTGAAATGCAGAATTCTCAAAAATCAGTTGATGATAAAACTGATTTAGGTTTTAACAGTCTTGACGAAAATTCTGCAAGTGATGCTCAACCGAAGTTGAATAAAGACAAAGGAAAGTACATTACCTTTATAAAATCAACTATGATAAATGAAATCTCGGAACCTAGTAGAGCAGCTGTTCAATTGACTGAAAGTAAGAACAAAGGCAAACGGTATGTTATTAAATATAGCTCAGAGAGTTCAACTGATACAAGAAACTGGTCTCCTAAACGATTCAGTTACAAAAATCAGTTCAAGGAATGGCTATTACAATTACTACTACTGTAAGACAATTCAGAAACGATATCAAAAGAATAGTCAGTTGAAAAAGGATACAAATCATACTGTCTCATCCTCACATCACACACATATTGCCAAAAATTCGAGAAAAACCATTTGGATCACAATAACTGGGAAATCAGTTAGACTAATTCAAGTCTGGGTTCTTAAAGGACTAATCAGTTTAGAACCCAAATGAATATGGATACCAAAATTATATATATTGTGAGATTGTAGGTAACAGGTACAAGCAAAGAATCTATTTGGTATCTAGAAAGTGGTTGTTCGCGACATATGACAGGATATGCAAATTTGCTATCTCAACTGATCAAATACACTGGACCAAACATCAGTTTTGGAGACAACTCCAAAGGTAAAATTGTGGGTAAGGGTAAGCTTATCCATAGTAACTTTACAATTAAAGATGTTTTGCTACTTGAGAATTTGAAGTATAACTTGATAAGCATCAGTCAGTTATGCGACAATAATTTCTCAGTTCAGTTTGACAGACACACGTGTTCAGTTAGAGACTCAACTGATGAGGTCATACTAACTGGTAATCATTGTGGAAATACTTACAAAGTCAGTTGGACTGAACAACCTTATGCACCAGTATGTTTCATTGCTTCCAAATCTTCTAAAAACTGGTTATGGCATAAGAGATTGAACCACTTAAACTTTAAATCCATTGCCTATCTGAGTAATCATGATCTTGTAACTAGTCTGCCCAAAATATATTTTTCAAAAGACAAATTTGTTCAGCATGTCAGTTTGGAAAACAAGTAAGATCTTCATTCAAAAACCGAGGTTGTAAATCATCTTCCCGATGCTTAGAACTGTTGCACATGGATCTTTTTGGTCCAATACCAGTCATGAGTTTATGGAGAATGAAATACACCCTAGTAGTTGTGGATGACTTTTCAAGATTACTTGAGTAATTTTTCTCAAATCAAAAGACCAAACTGTTGCACAACTGATTAAGCTCTTCAAAAGACTTTTGAATGAGAAATCAGTTGGGATTGATCGAATAAGGTCTGACAGCGGGACTGAATTCATCAATCAAATTCTTTCAACTTTTCTAGAAAATACTGGAATCAAGCATGAACTCTCATCAGCTAGAACACCTCAGCAAAATGGTGTAGCTGAGAAAAGAAATCGAACCCTCAAAGAAGCTGCTAGAACAATGCTTGCTGATTCTGGTATTTCTCAAAGGTTTTGGGCTGAAGCAGTAAACAGTGTGTGTTATACTCAGAACAAATCAATGATTAGCAAGAATCATGTGAAAACACAATATAAGATCTGGCATGGAAGAAAAAGTGTGGTTCCTTAATTCAAGATATTTAGCTGCAGATGTTTTATTCTTGATAATGGTAAAAATAATTTGAAGGCCTTTGATGCTAAATATGCAGAGAGAATATTTCTTGGATATTCTTCAGTTAGCAAAGCATATAGAGTTTTTAATAAAAAAAATCTTTAAATGTTGAAGAATCTATCCATGTTGTTTTTTATGAAACTATAATAACTGATAAGCCAACTGATCCAGTTGAGCTAGTTGATAGATTTACAGAGATCAGTTTGGAGGATGATAAGGAAGAAGAAAATCATATCAATCGAAATATCCTTCAAACTCCTGAACCAGAGATATTAGATCAACCTGCTCCTGATAATCAGTTGGTTGAGCAAACAAATGATATTCAGTTGCCAACTGATACAGCTCCAACTGAAACTGAAAACATTCAGTTGCCAACAGAAGAAGTTGCTGATATGGAAACAACAAACACTGGACTCAGATGGAAGAAATCACATCCACCAGAATTGGTGATAGGTAATCTATCTGACCTGGTAAGAATAAGAAATCAAATGCTTAACTTGTTTATTCATTCTACTTTTGTCTCACAATTGGAACCAAAGAAAACTGACGAGGCACTTGTTGATACTAACTGGATAAATTCTATGCAAAAAGAGCTAAATTAGTTTTCCCTTAACAATGTCTGGAACCTAATTTCAAGACCAGTTTCAAAAACAATTATATGTACAAAATGGGTGTACAAGAACAAACTGAACGAAGATTGTTCAGTTGTGCGCAACAAAGCAAGGCTAGTAGCACAAGGATACAGGCAAGAAGAAGGAATTGATTACGATGAAACATATGCACCAGTTGCAAGACTGGAGGCAATCAGAATATTACTTGCCTATGCATCATTCAAGAATTTTAAAGTCTACCAGATGGACCTAAAGAGTGCATTCCTGAATGGTCAATTGCAAGAAGAAGTCTATGTTTAACAACCTCCAGGTTTTATCAATCACTCTTTTCTTGATCATGTATATCATTTGAACAGACGTTTATATGGTCTTAAACATGTTCCAAGAGCTTAGTATGAGACACTTTCAAAATTCTTAACTGATCATGATTTTACCGTTAGATCAGTTGACAAGACATTGTTCAAATTTTTTAAGAATGATCATATTTTACTGGTGCAAATTTATGTTGATGATATCATATTTGGGTCATCTAACCCCATATTATTTTAGAAATTTGCTCAGTTGATACAGGAAAAATTTGAGATGATCATGATGGGTGAACTGACATTTTTCCTTGGACTGCAAATGAAGCAATTGGATAATGGTATTTTTATCACTCAAACTAAATACACAAAGGAATTGCTCAAGAAATTCGGCGTGGAATAATGTTCAGCTGCAAGTACTCCCATGAGTTCATCAGTAAAACTGGACACAGATCAAAGGAGAATATCAGTTGAGACGACACTCTACAGAGGTTTAATAGGTTCATTATTGTACCTAACCAGCCGTCCTGATATTGTATTTGATGTCTGCATGTGTGCTAGATTTCAATCAAACCCTAAGCAATCACATTTTTCAGCTGCCAAACGTATTTTAAAATATATTAAAGGCATGTCAAATGTTGGGTTATGGTACTCTAAAGACTCTTCTTTCAATTTTGTTGGATATTCACATGCAGATTATGCCGATGTAAGCTTGATCGTAAAAGTACAAATGGATCATGTCAGTTTCTAGGGGACAGACTGATTTCTTGGTTCATCAAGAAGCAGACATCCATAGCTACTTCCACAACTGAAGCATAATATCTTGCTGCTGGAAGTTGTTATGCTCAACTGCTCTGGATTCAGCAACAGCTGTAATATTATGGAGTTGAAGCTAAAGAATCTCCCATATTTTGTGATAATACTAGCACGATTGCTATCACTTACAACTCAGTTCTTCACTCAAGGACCAAGCACATAGATGTCAGGCATCACTTCATCAGAGATAATGCCTTGAAGAAAGCTATCAGACTGGAGTATGTTTCAACTGAACAACAAGCAGATGACATCTTCACCAAATCACTGCTTGAGAGTAAGTTTTCTTACTTTCGCAATATACTTGGTTTAACTGATTTAACTTGATCATATCATGGTTACTATAATTTTTTTCGTCGTAACTGAGTCTTTTATAATATGTTAATTGCTCAGTCAGTTAGTTGCCAGTTAATAACATTTTAGGTTAAGTATTTTCAGTTGTATGATATTATTCTAACACCAGTTTGTATGCAGAAAAGTAAAAGACAACGATAAATTAATCAAACATTTTATTTATTATAAACGGAGCGTACATTGTTGATTTCTTTTTTAGCAGCAGACCTCCACAAGGTCAACCAACCGGCTATAACCTTTGTGGAAGTCTTCAGGAAACCCTCTGAAACAACTATGTGTTTCAGAGTCCCCTTCTCCTTCTTTAGCATCAGTAGATAGACACCTTCATCTGTGAAGATTTCCACCTCATCAGCAACGCGCAAACGCCGCCAATATTTCTTGATTTGTGCCATTCGTTTGGGGGTGGCAACTGCTCCTCCCTGCTGAAGGAACTGGAGATCTTGAAGTTTTTGCCAGAATCGGAGAATCTTGTGGAAGACTTCATCTTCTATAGCAGTCTTCCTTGTTTCCAGCGCTGAATCCATGAACTCTTCAGCCATGTCTGGAACTTTAGAACTGCTTGCACCTGTCATTATATCTCTTGAAATATTTATTTGCTAATGTGTTAAGATTAATCATGTTACTCTTATTTATAACACAGGTTCAAAGCAACTGAAGGGACGTAATCAGTACACTCGACGTTTCATTTCTGAAGCATAAGGTTTATTTTATTACGTCACTCTATTTGTCGTTTAAACTTTCGTAATTTAAACATGCATTTATTAAAGGAAAATATCGGTTTTAAAAGGTTAACTGAGATGACAGTAGTCAGTGAATTTTCATCTGAAATGATTCAGTCTCACAACTGATCGTTCAGCTGATAATTTAACTAATCTTCTCATATAATTTAACTAATTAATCGTATTCTTATTCCAAATCAAGTGACGGGACTGTTAGTTTTCGCATTAAATGATGAATATTGGTTTGAAACGTGGACCCATGGAATCCATTAACTCTTTACACACGTTTTTACCACACGTACACACGTTTCTAATTCAAAATTTCCTGGACTGACACGTGTCCAGAAATTGAACAGTCACTTACATATATACCCTTCCCCGCTCAAATTCAGTTCCTCCTTACGCGAACATTCAAGCATTTAGAGCAAAATTGTATCCACGTAATATTTTTTTGCAGATTCACTTCAATCAAACGGCAAACTAGATCCCAGCTCACCTCATGAATGCCATGGCAATCGAATTCGACTCAGTCTTCACTATAAAGGACGATGGGGTCGAAAATATCTTTCTGAAAATGGAAATAGCCGGTCTAAATAATTTTCTAGGATTATCTTCTCAATAAATTTATGTTAAAGAAGTTCAAGAAATTCTACGCAACCGGCTATGTCACTCAAGAAGGCAATATAGCGTCGACTGTAAATGGTCAGTTGCTTATCATTCAGGAGGAGTTCTTCTGCAATCTCTTCCAACTGCCTGGTGATGGGCTAACTAATCTTTTTGAGCTGAAGGCATCCGATATTGAGGAGATGCAAACTACCCTCTTTGCTGCTGGTCAGAAGATCAAAGTGTCTGATCCTAAGAAGGAACTGAAGCCATAGGTTCAACTGTTGGCTGATATTGTAATTAAGGGCATCTTGGCAAAGGCAAGATCATTTGCTGCCCTCACTCTAGAGAAGTTTCAAGCTTTGACTGAAATCATGGCGGAAAAGAAGATGAACTGGAGGAACATAATCTTCAACATTCTGAGGAATATGTTTCAGTCCTCAAAGCAGTCAAAGAGATTTTCGGTGCAGCTCAGCCATGTGCTGAAGGTTAAAGGAATGGTGACTGATGATTCGGAAGTCATCAAAAATAAAGTTTTTCAATGCCAAGTCTGTCCAGCCAACTAATCAGAAACTGGATATGTCACTTGAGCAGTTCATTCAGGTGAAGAAGGAAATAGGGACGGAAGGAGCTCCCAAATCAGTCAAGAAAGCAAGGAAGGAGACTCAAAAGAAAACAATCAAGCGCAAGCTGATTGTCCGCGAAACTGATTCTGAGAGGATTCCTTTCCCCAAAGTTGAAGAAGCCACGGACTTTGAACACCAAGCCTACAGCTGCAGTTTGAACCATCCCAACTGATCGACTGATGCAGTCAGGAGCTGAACAGCCCATTAAGGCTGTCCACTGAAGACTATTCCAACTGAACCCTCAAATCAGGATCAATTGCCACTATCTGCCATCTTGCCAAAGAAGAAAGTCACTAAATCTGGTGACAAAAAAAAGCTTGTTGGAGTTAAGGCTCCATTAATCACTATTACTGGCCTCACTTCCTTACCTCCTGCCAGCCCTAAGGGAATAGTGATTAGAGAGAAAATTGATGCAACAAGAGCATTCCCCATTATCTAACTGATTCCAAGGAAAAAGGGAAGATGCAAGAAGAACCCAGACCAACCAATGTGGTTCAAACACACATTGATCTCATCTGGCAAGAGATCAATGAATTTACAGCAGAGAAACTCAAGACCTACAATGAGTGGGTAAAGTTCAGAACTGAAGTTTTTCTAAACAGCTTCAGTCGAAGACTAAATTGAAGAAGTTTATTGAACTAGAGGCTGCTGTTCTGAGAGTAGTCAAAGCTTCCACAGTTGTTCAATCTCTAGAACACAAGAGTTATTTGTTTGATCAGCTGAGAGCCAAGAAGCTTCAAAAGATTGTTGCTGAGTTGCGTCAAAATTTTGACCCTTCAACTCCAACTGCTTTCAATGACACAACAGTGCACAATCAACAGGACTCTTCTCTGCTTACAGATGCAAATCAAGAATTGAGAAATGGATCAATAACTGATCATTCCAGTAGCTTCACAAGACTTTCTAACTGATGAAGAGCCAACTGGACAGTCAGTTCAAGAGCCACCCAAAGACTCAGCTGTTGAAGTCTCTCCAAAGGCAACTGAACCTTCCCATCAGTTGCTCCACCATCTTCATCTTCAGCTCCTCAATCTCAAACTGCTGATCCAACGCCATATACTGAAGCTGAATTATCTCTGGTAAATCTAGATGAGGTCATCAAATCAATAACCTCAGATATTCAGCTGGACAATTCTAGATCAGTTGAAGATGTGCTTAGAATTGAAGAACCAGCTGTTCAAGCTGTTACTTTTGAAGAACCAGCTGAGGAGCCCAATTTTGATCAACTTGAAGAGCCAGTTCAGTCAGAAGTTGTGACTGAACATGAAGTCTTGGACCATACTGTACAGACAGTCTCTCAACCAGCCGAAGAACCAGTTGTTGAGCCAACTGAAGAAGCAGTTGTCGAACCAACTGAAGAACCTTCTCCTACTTTTGCTCTTCCATCTGTCTCGTCTCCTCCCCAGGACCCTACAGCTGAAGATATTTCATAGATAGCTGTATATATAACAGAACCAACTGACGGTGCGATGGTCGTATTTACTCAAGCAGAAAGGGAACAGATTCCAGAAACTTCTGGAGCCATGTCTCCTAGAATTTCAGACACTGATGCCCTATTTGAAGAACTTCAAACCGTTCAGTCGAACCTACTCAGTATGATGAATGCTATCTCTGCAATACAATCTACTCAGTTTGGACATACCTCTCAATTCAAATTATGTGTTTACAACAGACATACTGAATCAACTTAACAAGAGTGTAACTGCTCTTTATATCCAGACTGAAGAAATCAAGAAAGATAGATTGTTCACTGAATTGCACTTCCAGACTCAAGCACTAGTCGGCAGGCGATTTGACTTTCTTGAAGAAAAGGTCAATAAAATGATTGACCTGCTGCAGAACATTATGATGAATGCAGTATCAGATATTGCCGCAGATGTCCACGTATTAACAAGGAAAGTGGATGTGCTTGACAAAAAAGGGGAAATTATTAAAGAGATAGAAGAATACAAAGGAAAGAAGATGAATGTATGAAGATCAACTGACTTCAGTTGAATGGTTGAAGACTTGAAGATTCTGCATTCTTTATTCTTTGTACGAATCTGTACATATGATTAGATACTTATTTCATTCTTTGTAAGAATCTGTACATTGGAGAAGTTATTTTATCTACAATGAAATTGAAGATTATTTCAAGATCAGTTGATCAGTTCATCCTTTACAAGTTTTGTAAAACACCAAAAAAGGGGAAATTGTTGGAAACTTAATTCGGTGGTTTGACAAACTAAGAGATTAAATCTATTGAACTAACTGATCACGAACTGACAGTTGTCAAACTTAAGATTATTGCATAGGTTCTTTAAAGGCAACTGAGACAAGCCGAACTGAATATACTTAGTCAACTGACTGATCAGTTGGAAAATGATCGGTTGAGATATTCAGTTGTAAGGTTACCCGCATTGATCATTCAGCTAAACACATAACCAGTTGAAAAGTACATTCAGCCGACAACAGTACAAAGAAGACTGCAACTAGTAGTGGAATGCCGCATTTCAGAATTTGCAGTGTGTTAATGTCAGAAGTATATTGACGTGGCAATCAACGGATATAAAGATTCGAATATTATTTAATGTTATCGTTGAAGAGAAGCCTATAAATAGGCGAGATGAAAAGTTGAGAAAATAAATCTTATCAACACAATTCATCTATTTTCTCAAGCTTACTGTTACCCTGCTGAATTTATTATTCTCATTTGAGATTCAGAAAGCTCATACTTACCAGATTTATTCGTAGCATTTGAGGCTATCTTTCGAGCTTACAAACACAAAAATTTGTATTATTTATTTGATCTAAGTTAGATCAGTTGTGCTAAGTCCAGTCGAGAACTGTGATAAAGTTAGTAAATTAAGAGTTTCAGTTTTGGCAGTATTAAGTCTAAACTGAAGTGTTTCTGTATTGATCAAAGTCTTTTAGTACGTATCATATCCTTGTGATAGAAAGGGTGACGTAGGAGTTATTCAATCTCCGAACATCCATAAATCTTCGTGTTATTCTTTCAGTTATCTATTCTTTCTTTCAGTTAGTTTAGTTCCGCAACTGTATTCAGTTAAACTGATTGTTATCAACTGAAAAGATTCACATTATAAATTTGTCATAGAACTGACACTCCTTTCGAAAAGATTAAAAAAAACGTCTGTGTGTAATCAACCCCCTCTTCTAAACACATTTCTACTTTTAAACTGATCCTATCACCGCGTTTTCTTTGTAGATAGTTGTCGCTGCTTGTTTACTTGAAGACAAGCCACATTGCTCTTTTAGGTGATGAATCATCGATCTCAACCAGAAACATTCTCGAATAGCTTCATGGATGTCAATAATATCTGTATGATTAGATGAAGTGGCGGCAATAGTTTGTTTTGCAGATTTCCAAGATATTGTTGTTCCACCAAAAGTAAATAGATACCTAGTTTGTGATATTCCTTTGTGTGGATCAGATAAATAGCTAGCATCTGCATAACCAATCAATTGCAAATCCAGCCATTAGAGAAAAATAAACCAAAATCATGGGTGCCTTGAAGATATCTAAATATATGTTAAACTCCATTCCAATTCCTTCGTGTTGGGTAAGAAATTTATCTCTCTAATAAATTTACAACAAATGCTATGTCCGGTCTTGTGCTATTTGCAAGATACATCAATGCACCAATTGCACTGAGATATAGTACTTCTGGACCAATCAGTTCTTCTTGCTCCTCATGAGGTCGAAAACTATCCTTTACCACATCAAGGGATCGAACAACCATGCGAAAACTTAATGGATGAGCTTTATCCATATAAAATCGTTTTAATACTTTTTCTGCGTAAGTCGATTGATGGACAAAAATTCCATTTACAAAATGCTCTATTTGAAAGCCAAGAAAAAATTCTGTTTGCCTAAATCTTTCATCTCAAATTCCCTTTTCAAGATATCAACTACCTTATTAAGTTTTTCGGGACTTTAATGATATTTAAATCATCGACATATATAGCAATAATAACAAATTTTGAACCATCCCTTTGAATAAAAGCACATGTACATATTGGATCATTTTTGTAGCCTTCTAGCAACAAATAATCGCTAAGTCGCTTATAGCACATGCGTCTAGATTTCTTTAATCCATACAATGATCATTGTAGTTTAATGGAGTAAATTTTTTCACTTTGACCCCAATGTTTCCTGCATTTTTAATCTTTCAGGGATTTTCTTGTAAATATCATTATCAAGTTTTCCGTATAAGTATGCAGTAACAACATCCATAAAACGCATTTCAAGTTTTTCTTGTACATCCATGCAATTAATAGAGTGGAACGTAATTGCATCCATCACTGGAGAGTATGTCTCTTCATAATCAATATCGGGTTTTTGAGAAAAACCTTGTGCTAACAATCGAGCTTTATATCGAGTCACTTGTTTTTTCTTATTTCTTTCGTACAAATACCCATTTGTAACCAACATGAATTATTCATTTTGGTGTTTGGACCACAGATCCCAACACCTCATGTTTTGCTAATGAGTTTAACTCTTCTTGTGTTGCATTTTCCAACTTGGCCAATCATGTCTATTACGACATTCATCAATAGATTTAGGATCTAGATAATCATTTTCATTAACAACACCAAATGTCACATTATAAGCAAACTTATTGTCGAAAATAATTTCTGTCTGGTTTAATATTTTCACTGTTTTGACATAATTTATTGTGATCTCTTCATTGTTAAGTACTTGAACCTCTCCGGGGGTTTGATCATCAACCTTTTTAAAGTTGTCAATAATTGAATCATATATCTCAATATCTACAGTATTGGCTCCTTTTCTTCTCCATTGATTTTTGTCCTTGGACCCAACTAGTCTGCCACGTTTGAGTCAAGCAGTTGACTCTTTGTTTGAAGGTTCTTTGGGAATATCAATATGTGTTGGAGCATTAGCAGCCAGTAGGTATGACTTAGTTACCTTAAATTTCACAACATTAAATGCATCAGGTAATTTATTTGCAATATTTTGCAAATGGATTATTCTTTGAACTTAAAGTTCACATTCATTTGTTTGATGATCAAATTTATGTGGTGATGCATTCCAAGTCAATTCCCTTGATGAGCTCAAATCTTCTCCCCTTAATGTTGGAAATCTAGTTTCATCAAAATGACAATCGGAAAATCGTGCCATTAAAACATCTCCTGTAGTTGGTTCTAAATATTTAATAAATGAAGAAGAATCATATCCAACATATATTCCCAATCTCCTTTGTGGACCCATTTTAGTGCATTGAGGTGGACTAATTGGAACATACACTGCACATCCAAAAATCTTATATGGGAAATATTAGGCTCTTGGCCGAAAGCTAATTGTAAAGGGAGAATTCATGGTAACTAGTCGGTCTGATGCGTATAAGTGATGTTGCATGCAAAATATCTTGTCCCCAAACAGATATGGGGAGTTTTTGTGACACCTCTGACCTCTTTAAATAAAATACACAGCGGAAATTAAATTTTTTTTTAAAATACGGAAGGAGTTTCAAAATACATTTCTTTAAACATCTTTACAAAATAACGATACATGATCATTTGAATGACATAACAAAATACAAAACATCATTTCCTATGATTATGCCAAAATCTTCCTTCCAACAGGTGTATGCATATGACCCCCTGTCCACAGTCAACGTCCCGGGCCGCCACTCTGATCTGCATCACATGAAATAACTGAAATGAGAATAAATCTCAGCAAGTGGAACTCTTACATAGCAATGAACATATCATACTCTGTTAAAACATAGCTTTGAAATCATAAATACCATCAACTCTGAAACGTAAACTCTAAACAAGAATATCATAACAATAGCATGAAATGAGATGGTATTTCTCTTTACTCTGGTTGGATTGATATCAATAGTATCTTGTGGGGACCCGGACGCTAATCAACTTCTTAATCATCGTTGGGATTTAATTATTTGTTCTGATACACAGGGTCTAAAATTTTCTTTTTAAATTATACAACTGCGGAAGGTAATGGAATCTAAATATTATACATGTCTGTATATAAAATACAATTCAGTAGTAAAATACAATAATGTACAACATTCTAATCTAAGGTTCACTACTAAAATTCTAGTAGTAAAATCCAATCTACTGTAAGTCCGGAATCACCACGTTAAACTCGTCTTCTCTCATCATCTTCGTGACCTCGATCCTGCCTCCCCTGATGTCATGCACACATACAAACAAGACACCAGCCGGATAACTCCGGTGAGAATAAATCCCAGTATAAAACATGGTAAGCATGTATATAAACAAACTAATTCATAGACCATGCGATCCTGTATAAACCAATATATTTCATAATCTATGAAATAAATCAAT
The DNA here is from genome assembly GCF_022965805.1 of Primulina eburnea. NCBI lineage: Eukaryota > Viridiplantae > Streptophyta > Magnoliopsida > Lamiales > Gesneriaceae > Primulina > Primulina eburnea. Next base: position 14,598,866 of record NC_133109.1, on the reverse strand, counting down.
TAAGCATGTAACTCAAATCAGATAAACATGCATATAAACGATCTAAATCATAAAAACATGCTAGCACAACTGGAAGCAATTACGATGGGTCCCATGATCTAGGAGCCACATCCATATAAGCATGAAGTCCTAATCAAATCATGTCTAGACTTGACTCGATCTATAACTCTAGGGATCCCGGTGTGAATAAGACGATCTATCACCTACCCTACCACTCGTGGTGATTGTACGTCTTATTCCTAGACTTCGGTCTGATCTGTATCCACATCTACAATAGGAGAGGTGATCTTCTCCTAAGCTGTGATATCACCGAATGTCTAGCAGTCTGGCTGATCTCCAAACTGTCCTATCTTAAATGCATGAATACAATCAGTAAACAAAGCATAATCATATAAAACATAAACAAGAATATAGTATGTGATTTATTGGGCAACTCGAGTGGTGATCTCAATTGAGTTGTTTCTTCCCGAATATCACATGAATTATACCTTTGTCGTCTCGGTCTGACGAAGACGATGACCTGTATTCAACTCTGTCCATATCAAATCTGAAATGACAATATCGAATACACTTTATCAGTGAATAACTCAATACACCACATGTTCTGATCAATACTCAAATCAGTATACAATCTGATCAATATCTGAACAAGATACAATCTAAGTCATGTCATCGATGTCACAATACAGTCTAAATAATTACTGAGTCTGATCAATCTCAATCAATACTGAATCTGCTCAATCTAAATCAACTGATGTTTTGACGGCATAACAATACAATCTGAATAACCCTGTCAGTTCTGAACATCACAAATATAATACTAGAACTCATAATCAATACTGATATAACTCATAATCTCAACGATAACACAAATCTGATATCGAATCTCAGTCAAATCAACACCAAAAATCATAACAATTACAGAAACAATATGTTCTTCGATCTGATTTCAATTAAACGATGTCTACTGTATCAGAAACACCATATATGATTTCTATTCAATTCTGACAATGTCATAATTTCAAATCATGTCTAAACGTAACAAAACTTACGTCCAGTTATAGCCTGCATCAATAGGAACTCAGTACTGAAGTCGGATTCAAATTCTGATAGTCGGATCACACGAAATCACCAATCTATTATACGAGGAAACTTGAGGGATTTTCAGAGAATTAGCTTGCTTCTTTGTTGGAATTCTCGGAGGAAGAAACAAAATATCACAATTTATATATCTTGCATGCAATGGATACGTGGCTTCTCCAAAATTTGCCAAAAACCCACTCGCGCATATGCGCGACACAACCCGCGCATATGCGCGAGACCTACTGGTCTCGGCTAACAGTACCCGCGCATATGCGCGCCTCTAATCGGCGCATATGCGCCCAACCTTCTGGACCTAGCGCGCATGTGCGCGCACTTACACCGCGCATGTGCGCCAAACCTTCTGGATTTCTCCTTTGGCTTCTCGAATGGCTCGCGCATATGCGCGTACACTTCTCGCGCATATGCGCGAGACCTTCGAGTCACGCACAAGCAATATTCTCCATTTCAAAATCTAACAATAACGCGTCCCGTCTATACTTAACTTGATTAATCCATAACTCATTTCAGATTAACAAGATAAATTTCTCGGGCATTACATTTCTCCATCTCTTAGATCTGAGTTCGTCCTCGAACTCGCAAGAAATCAATTCAGATATATTAGAAATATGTATACAGAGTTTTAAATAAAAACTCTCATCTTACTGAATCCATTCTGAAATCTCTTTCTTGTATCAATCTCTGATTTCAAATCTGGAATAAGACTTCATGAAGTATATTATCATAATACTTCTCAATTTAATTCTGACAAAATCAATCTTGCCATGTGGGTTATACAACATCCGTATAAACCACTCCATAGTCTATAATGATTCAATACAGCCAACCATCATTAAATCTGCTGCTCTCGATCTAGGACATATTCAATCCTCGACCTCAAATACCAATCATCATCATCCGATGTTGGTTTCTTAAATCTGTTTATTCTGAACTATCTTCATCTTCCTTCGAATTTTCTTCAAAAGAAATCTGCAGTATTCATTGTATACCGTCCTGTCTATAACTATCTCATTACCCATCTGATAAGCTGATAGCTATTGTCACTCAGTGATAATAAGTCATATCAATTAGTGCTAACATCCAGCACTAAAGCTGTACAAAAATCTTCCAATATCTGGCTAATACATTCTGACAGTCTGCCAATCTGTAAAACAATCTAAAAGAAAGCTCGTGATACATTCTGTCACGAATACAATCTCAAGCAAAATCACAATCTGACATAGTCTACGGTGGCATTCTGATCATTCTGACCACTTCTCTGACATCGATCTGTGTCATCTGGTCATGTTTGTACGTTATCTTGTACAAACTAATAGATTATAAATTAAACAATCTATCAATCATAATCATATCATATCATAATCTGTAGGAAATGGACATAATTTTATTACAAAAGCTATAGAAATGCATTCCCATTTCTATTCAGAACGATACCAAATCTGTAATAATCTTCTGATTTCTATCCTTTTTATCTTCTTCTGTTAGCAATTCAGACTTATCAGTACAATTTCTGCCAATATTTCTGTACACATTCTGTTATAACTGATCTGATCTAGTTTATATCACGACTGTCTGTTCGAATATCATACATTCTCAACTATCTGAATGAAAACTGAATCCATAACTGTTCGGTTCTGACGTTATCTGTGAATTCAGATTCGAACCATTCTGTATAAACACTCAGTTAATAACATAAATTAAGAAAGAAATACCTACCTGAAATTCGACTCTGACTATCGATATCAAAATCTGTAAACAATTCTGAAACATGTTGATATCATAAAATAATCAGTCCCATCTAACACAAAATCACAGATCTGTTGATTCTGATTGATGTTCTGTTCTGATTAGCAAAATACAATTCTGAACCCTCTGATTCCTGAACTGATGTATACTCAACTGGTTACAAGAAACTGTATCAGCACTGATTCACAATAACAGTAATATTACATCAGATTCAGAATAGAAAGAACCTATACAGATCTAGTGAGTTTAAGAAAACTCATAAAATAACAAGATCAAGCAACTGTAAATTCTGGCTATCTGACCAATCCTCATACTGCCCAGATCCACTGCTATATCTCATCTGCAAATAAAATATGCTCCCAACAATATAAGATATCGCGCAAATACGGATGTAGAACAATAACAATACTCAGCAGATATATATAACAATAAGAGAATAAGATAATCAGAATAAGATAATCTGCAGATAATAAATTTCTGACATTTCTGGAATTCCTGATCTTTCTGTCTTAACTATCTAAATCAATCGATCTTCAGATACTGCATATTCTGAATAAACATTGTATCCATAACTGCATACTGGATTCATACCTGACCCATTTCTGTATACAATGATCATAGTTCTCTGAATATTTAACACATTCTTCGAATATTCAATATAATAAATCAAATGCTGCAATATATCAATAAATCATAGATATACCAAGCATAATTTTCAGAATACCTTTGAACATAAAATCTATCAATTTAGAAACAGAACGGAAAGGTCTTCAAGAGAAATACTCAGTCAACTGGATTCTTCAGCCCATACGTGAATCTGCCAATTCTTGCTGATATAAAACACATCTGACATCTTATTTAGGCAAACACCAGTCAACTATTATATTACTAGCAACTGTATCACTAGTAGACTCGATTTCAATGGATCTATTGAATACATAAGGATGCCATCTGTTCCTCTCTGTAATAATCGAGTCATAAACAGTACAACGATCTAAGGAATTCTGGATCTAGAATCCTTACCGAAAAATCTCCGTTTATCAGCCAGATTTGGTCTGAATCTTACCGTTTCTGGCACACATTCTACGATATTTCTGTACTTGTTTAGCATATACATGTCAATAATGCAATCAGAATCATATAACACAAGTACCTCACAATCTAGTTCGATCTCATTCTTATCTAACCGTAGTATATCATATGTCACAGAAATTTCTGATATCAACATATTCCTCAACAACCAAGGAATCAATACTATAGTATACACAGATCCAACAGATACAGCATATCTCCATGCCACTCAATCACAGCTACTCATAAATAATGCATTAGTACATATCAATACCTATGCATATAATCATACAAGAAATCGTACCTGTTGTGAATTCTGAGTCTTTTCTTCAATCATTATCAGCAATGACTCTGCCCTCTAAAATCTTCGAGAACCCTTATGGGGACAAACCTTAGCAAAGTGTCCCGTTTGTTTACAAACATTGCATCTACCAAGCACTCCTTGGCATTGTTATGTGGAATGTCGCCCTCCACACGTCCTACAATACACTCCGGTATAGCTCGGACTAGGACTGCTAGAACTAGAGGAATCACTTCCTAATTTCTTGAACTGTTTCTTTTGAATCTTCAATGGTTCTTTCTTCCTATCACTGCTGCTGCCAATCTCAACTCTAGAAGACAGTTGCTGTGGATTTGATGTTGGAAAATCATACGAGACTCCCTGTTGTCCTATCAGAACCGTTTCTGCTCTTTTGGCCCTGTTCAAGGTATCAGCAAAACTACTCGATTGCTTCACATTCACCAATGTACGTATTTCTGGATTTAATCCCTGAATGAACTGACTAGATATAGCATAATCGTTTCTAGCCATGAGAGGTGCAAAACGTAACAAGGTGAAGAATTGTGCCAAATACTCATCGATACTCATCTGTCCTTGTCTTAGGTTCGTGAACTCTGCACTTCTGTCCTCTCTATATGATACGGGGAAAAATCTTTGATAAAATTCAACCTTGAAAATTTTCCACGAAATCACTGAACGATTCTGTTCTAGGGCTCCTTTGGTTAGTAACCACCAGCTTCTTGCAGTCTCGTGCAACTGGTTCTCAATAAGCCTAATTCTACACTCATCTGTGAAATCTAGGAATTCAAATAACATTTCTGTCTCCTCAAGCCACTTCTCACAATCTGCTGACGTCTCATTTCCCTTCAGAACCGGCGGCTGAAACGACTAGAACCTCTGTAACTGTGTTTCCATCTGAATCTCTGACACGTCTATCTGAGGTTCTGACCTACCTGTTTGATCATATGAAGTACTGCCTCTTTCTGGAATTCTTCTGGGCGGTACATCTGATTACCAAACACATTAGTAATCTAGTACTACAAATCTGTACCAATCTTTCTCTGATCATGATCATCTTACTGCTGATCATGAATCTGATCTGATTCATACTTAAGAATACATAATACCAATTCCAATCACATAATCAGGTAAACATGTATCTTAAAGTAGTAACACATAGTCTCATGCCAGCACATAATGTCAATCAACATTAAATCAATCTCATGCTAGCACACACATGCAAGGAAAGAAAATTCATCTACCCCGCTCATTCTCTTCTATCTCAATCTAATTCAATCGAAAAGCTCTATCGCTAAAGGATCTATAGCTAAAGAAACTATCAGCTCTAAAGGAACAAACCTCGCTCTGATACCACCTGTTGTGGGGACCCGGACGCTAATCAACTTCTTAATCATCGTTGGGATTTAATTATCTGTTCTGATAGACAGGGTCTAAAATTTTCTTTTTAAATTATACAACTGCGGAAGGTAATGGAATCTAAATATTATACATGTCTGTATATAAAATACAATTCAGTAGTAAAATACAATAATGTACAACATTCTAATATAATGTTCACTACTAAAATTCTAGTAGTAAAATCCAATCTACTGTAAGTCCGGAATCACCACGTTAAACTCGTCTTCTCTCATCATCTTCGTGACCCCGATCCTGCCTCCCCTGATGTCATGCACACATACAAACAAGACACCAGCCGGATAACTCCGGTGAGAATAAATCCCAGTATAAAACATGGTAAGCATGTATATAAACAAACTAATTCATAGACCATGCGATCCTGTATAAACCAATATATTTCATAATCTATGAAATAAATCAAATAAGCATGTAACTCAAATCAGATAAACATGCATATAAACGATCTAAATCATAAAAACATGCTAGCACAACTGGAAGCAATTACGATGGGTCCCATGATCTAGGAGCCACATCCATATAAGCATGAAGTCCTAATCAAATCATGTCTAGACTTGACTCGATCTATAACTCTAGGGATCCCGGTGTGAATAAGACGATCTATCACCTACCCTACCACTCGTGGTGATTATACGTCTTATTCCTAGACTTCGGTCTGATCTGTATCCACATCTACAATAGGAGAGGTGATCTTCTCCTAAGCTGTGATATCACCGAACGTCTAGCAGTCTGGCTGATCTCCAAACTGTCCTATCTTAAATGCATGAATACAATCAGTAAACAAAGCATAATCATATAAAACATAAACAAGAATATAGTATGTGATTTATTGGGCAACTCGAGTGGTGATCTCAATTGAGTTGTTTCTTCCCGAATAGCACATGAATTATACCTTTGTCGTCTCGGTCTGACGAAGACGATGACCTGTATTCAACTCTGTCCATATCAAATCTGAAATGACAATATCGAATACACTTTATCAGTGAATAACTCAATACACCACATGTTCTGATCAATACTCAAATCAGTATACAATCTGATCAATATCTGAACAAGATACAATCTAAGTCATGTCATCGATGTCACAATACAGTCTAAATAATTACTGAGTCTGATCAATCTCAATCAATACTGAATCTGCTCAATCTAAATCAACTGATGTTTTGACGGCATAACAATACAATCTGAATAACCCCGTCAGTTCTGAACATCACAAATATAATACTGGAACTCATAATCAATACTGATATAACTCATAATCTCAACGATAACACAAATCTGATATCGAATCTCAGTCAAATCAACACCAAAAATCATAACAATTACAGAAACAATATGTTCTTCGATCTGATTTCAATTATACGATGTCTACTGTATCAGAAACACCATATATGATTTCTATTCAATTCTGACAATGTCATAATTTCAAATCATGTCTAAACGTAACAAAACTTACGTCCAGTTATAGCCTGCATCAATAGGAACTCAGTACTGAAGTCGGATTCAAATTCTGATAGTCGGATCACACGAAATCACCAATCTATTATACGAGGAAACTTGAGGGATTTTCAGAGAATTAGCTTGCTTCTTTGTTGGAATTCTCGGAGGAAGAAACAAAATATCACAATTTATATATCTTGCATGCAATGGATACGTGGCTTCTCCAAAATTTGCCAAAAACCCACTCGTGCATATGCGCGACACAACCCGCGCATATGCGCGAGACCTACTGGTCTCGGCTAACAGTACCCGCGCATATGCGCGCCTCTAATCGGCGCATATGCGCCCAACCTTCTGGACCTAGCGCGCATGTGCGCGCACTTACACCGCGCATGTGCGCCAAACCTTCTGGATTTCTCCTTTGGCTTCTCGCATCGCTCGCGCATATGCGCGTACACTTCTCGCGCATATGCGCGAGACCTTCGAGTCACGCACAAGCAATATTCTCCATTTCAAAATCTAACAAGAACGCGTCCCGTCCATACTTACCTTGATTAATCCATAACTCATTTCAGAATAACAAGATAAATTTCTCGGGCATTACAGTATCTCTGCTCTAGGGTGCTCGTATCCCAAATCGATATAAACCGATAACTCTGAGGGATATAAGCCTATGGTCGTTGATCAACTAATTGCATGCAATCTCTGGCTATGTATTTATAAATCCAATAAAAACATTTAAACTCTCTCTTGGCATTAAAAACACTTTGAAACTCTATCTTTTCTCTTGTATTCCCTTTGAACAATAAATGAGACATCAGTTGTCTCCAATAAACATAGCAATGGAATCATTACATAACAATGAATCAATTGAAGGGAATATCACATTAAAACCTTTGAAACACAATACATATAACATCATGTGAGCACAAAGGATGACATTCCACTTACAAACCAATAGAACACCTCAATCAAAGCTCTTGAACACCACCTACAACAATAATCCATAAATAACACCAACATCAACTCTATATCCAAGAATCCAAGCTAAATAATCCATAAATCCACAAGAACAACAAACCCAAGTCAACTCTTAACTCAAAACCTTAAAAGAATCGCACCAAAAGCTTACCTTAGCTTCCTAGCACCAAGGAGAACCACAATCTCAAGTCGAAAATCGAACTAAATCCAAGAATCAAAGATAGGAAGTGAAAGAAATGGAGGAAAACCCTTGCTAGAAAAGAGAAAATTGGAAATGAGAAGAAAGGAAAAGGGAAAGTATGGCCAACCACTCCCAAAAAGTAACTAAATATCTCGCCCATACCTAGACCGCAGGTGCGCTGCCACAAGCACCGCGGGTGCGCCTAGCCTTCGACCAAACCATCATTTCCTGAACCACTAGGACCGCGGGTGCGGTCCTTACACCACCGCGGGTGCGGTGCTCACCGCGGGTGCGGTGCTTACTCTACCGCGGGTGCGGTGCTTACTCTACCGCGGGTGCGGTCCTGCTACGGCTTCCCAATACCAAAATCATGAATAGTACACCGCGGGGGCACTCCTCTAAGAGCGTGGGTGCACTCTGGTCACGGCAATGATCAATACTCAACCAACTAAAATCGATCCGAAACTCTGAAACGAACAACCAAAAACAACTAATACCTCAAGACAATAATAACCAATAATACTATGGCCCAAAACACGACTCTAAACATCTAATCACATAAACCAAATAACAAGCAAAGCTTAAACCGTACTGTACACCGGGCTCGGCTATTACAATCTCCCCTCCTTCGAGGAATTTCGTCCGCGAAATTGACGTCACAGAACGAACAACTCAGGATACTTCTCTCTCATCTCATCCTCTGGTTCCCACGTAGCCTCTTCGATCAAATGGTTCCTCCAAAGGACTTTAACAATGCCGATCTCTTTGTTCCTCAAAACTCTAACTCTGCGATCCAGAATCTGAATTGGAATCTCTTGGTAACTCAAATTCGGCGTCAAGTCCAATGGCTCGTGGTGAAGAACATGGGAAGGATTCGCAATATACTTCCTGAGCATCGAAACATGAAACACATTGTGAACTCTGTCAAGATCTGGCGGTAAGGCTAACCTGTAGGCTCGATCACCAACTCTGTCCAAAATCTCAAATGGAGCAATAAACCTCGGACTCAGCTTACCCTTCTTGCCAAACCTCATCACACCCTTGAGAGGTGCTATCTTCAGAAACACATGATCGCCAACCTCTAACTGCAATGGCCTACGACGAACATCTGCATAGCTCTTCATTCTCGACTGTGCACTCTTCATCCTCTCACGGATAACCGCAACAATATCAGCAGTCTGCTGGACCAACTCTGGTCCTAACATCTTCCTCTCACCAACCTCATCCCAATACAAGGGCGATCTGCACTTCCTGCCATAAAGTGCCTCGTACGGTGCCATGCCAATCGTCGCCTGGTAACTGTTATTATACGTGAACTCAACCAAAGGCAACTTAGAATCCCAGCTACCTGGATAATCGATAGTACAAGCTCTGAGCATATCCTCAAGAATCTGAATGACTCTCTCTGACTGACCGTCGCTCTGAGGGTGATAAAGCTGTACTAAATGCTAACCGCAAACCCATAGCTCTGTGCAAACTCTTCCAAAACTCTGAAGTAAACCTGGGGTAACGATCAGACACAATCGACACAGGCACACCATGAAGTCTAACAATCTCTGCTATGTAATCCTCGGCATACTGGTTCATGGAATACGTCGTCTTGACTGGAAGAAAGTGCGCTGACTTGGTCAATCGATCAACGATAACCCAAATGGAATTGAAACCTCTCTGCACTTTGGGAAGACCAGTCACGAAATCCATCGTAATATGCTCCCACTTCCACTGAGGAATCAGCAATGACAACAATGTCCCAGCAGGTCTCTGATGCTCGATCTTCACCTGCTGACAAGTAAGGCACTGAGAAATGAACATGGCAATATCTTTCTTCATACCTGGCCACCAGTAGAGTATACGAAGATCCTGATACATCTTCGTACTGCCTGGATGTATCGAATATGGTGCGGTATGAGCCTCTGTCAGAATGTCTCGTCGAATATCATCGCCAATAGGAACAAAAATACGGCCTTTGAAAGTCACCAAACCATCACCATTCAGCCCAAACTCTGAGTTACCTCTCTCCTCTGCTCTAGCTCTCATCTCTGTCAACTGAACATCAATAGTCTGCTCTCTACGGATCCTGTCCGTCAATGTAGCCCGAATAACCAACGCTGAAAGGCGAGCAATGGTCCCCGGAACCACCAAAGAAATCTCCTCTCTCTGCAAATCCATCAACAATGGCCTCTGAATCAAAGAACTCAAGGAAGAACTCGACTTAAGGCTCAAAGCATCAGCTACAACGTTCGCCTTCCCTGGGTGGTAACTGATAGTCACATCATAATCTTTGACAAGTTCTAACCACCTCCTCTGCCGCATGTTGAGCTCTTTCTGGGAAAACAGATACTTCAAACTCTTGTGGTCTGTGAAGATCTCACACTTTTCGCCATACAAATAATGTCTCCAGATTTTCAGGGCGAAAACCACAGCTGCCAGCTCTAAATCATGCGTCGGATAATTCCTCTCGTAGTCCTTCAACTGGCGAGAAGCATAAGCAATGACCTTACCTCGCTGCATCAGCACTGCACCAAGGCCTTTCTTCGATGCATCGGTATAGACAACAAAATCCTCAGAACCACTGGGCAATGAAAGAACAGGAGCTGTCGTCAATCTATCCTTCAACTCCTGAAATGCACTCTGGCAATCAATGGACCACTCGAACTTCACAGTCTTCCTCGTCAATTTGGACAATGGCAGGGCAATCTTGGAAAAATCTGAAATGAAACGACGATAATAACCCGCCAAACCAAGGAAACTGCGTACCTCTGAGACAGTGGTAGGAATAGGCCACTTCTGAATTGCCTCAATCTTCACTGGATCAACGGCAATGCCATCTTTCGAAACAACATGGCCTAAGAAAGAAATCTGATCCAGCCAAAACTCACACTTCTTCAACTTGGCAAACAACCTCTTCTCCCTCAACAACTGAAGAACAACTCTGAGATGCTCTGCATGAAGCTCTCTGGTCTTGGAATAGATCAAGATGTCGTCGATGAAAACAATGACAAAGCAATCCAAGAACGGCTTGAACACACGGTTCATCAGGTCCATGAAAACTGAAGGGGCATTGGTCAGACCAAAAGACATGACAAGAAACTCATAGTGACCATACCTGGTCCTGAACGCCGTCTTAGGGATATCGGACTCCCTAACCTTCAACTGATAGTAGCCAGACCGAAGATCAATCTTCGAAAAGACAGTAGCACCATGCAATTGGTCAAACAAATCATCAATCCGTGGCAACGGATACTTATTCTTGATAGTCACTTTGTTAAGCTCTCGGTAGTCGATCCACAGCCGCAACGACCCATCTTTCTTCTTAACAAATAGAACCGGAGCTCCCCAAGGCGAAGAACTCGGACGAATAAAACCCTTATCCAAAAGATCCTGCAACTGTGTCTTCAACTCCTTCATCTCGGTAGGGGCCATTCGGTACGGAGCCTTAGAAATAGGAACCGTACCTGGAGCTAAATCAATCACAAACTCAACGTCTCTGTCCGGCGGCAAACCCGGCACATCATCCTCAAACACATCGGCAAACTCCCTCACAACATCAATATCATCAATATTCAACTTAACCACACCATCCACATCCACAATAGAAGCAAGAAACCCATGGCAACATCTACACATCAATCTCTCAGCCTCAAGACATGAAATAAAAGGAAGGACCAGCGAAGTACCTGCACTGGCGAGCGAACCTCCCTTATTGCTATCATCTGCAAAAGTCACCGTCTTAAGCAACGCAATCGATCACTGCACGATAAGTCGATAGCCAATCCATGCCAAGAATAACATCAAAAGCAACCATCGGGATCACAATCAAATCAGCAAAGAGCTCTCTATCATCAATACGAACAGGGCATGCATACACAATAGACGTCGGGCACAACACGTCCCCCGAAGGTAATAAGACATTCAACTGGAGGGGAAGAATAGAAGGAACTATACCCAAAGATCTCAAAAACAATTCAGACATAAAAGAATGAGTAGCACCAGTATCAATCAAAGTCGTAGCTACTCTGCCTGAAATTAAAATAGTGCTAGAGATCACAGAAGAATCATGATTAATACCTTCCTTGGTCATCGTAAAGATGCGACCCTGAACCTTCTCTTGGCTAGCTCCTCTTGGACAATATCGGGCAATGTGGCCTGCCGTGCCACAACGATAGCAAGAATGAGTGTCCAAATCTGCACTATCCCCTATGATGTCTTCCACACTTGGGACATAAAGGCTTCTCGGGATCAGATGGAGCAACTGGAACTGTCGGTGGTCTAGGACTCGACTCCATCCTGCCCTTCCCCTTGAATCGATCTCTGCCACGCTGACTCGAACTCTGTCCCCTCTGAGCAATGGCCTGATGCCTCGCCTGCCTCTCCCTAGCAATGTCCTTCTCGTCCTGCTCGGCCAACAAAGCCTTGGACACGATCTCCTTGAAAGTAACAGCCTTGGACATATTGATATCGACGAATCTCAGCTCTAAGGCCTCGAATGAAATGAGCGCCTTTATCTCTGTCATTGGAAGCAATGTACGGAGCAAACAAGCAACCCTCTTCAAACTTCAGAATATACTCATCCACATTCAAGCTCCCCTGTCGAAGCTCCAAGAACTCCGAAACCTTCCTCGATCGAAGTGCGTCGGGGAAATACTTGTCATAGAAAAACTCTGTAAACTCTAACCACTTCAATGTCGAAACATCAACGCCAACCTTGGTCGCATTCCACCATATGCGAGCAGCTTTAACCAACATGAATACAGCACAGCTGATACGGTCTCTGTCCTCGTAGTGGAGATGATCGAAGATCGCCTCTAAAGACTTGACCCACTCGACTGCAACTAAAGGATCGGTGCTCCCTGAAAATTCCGGCGGATCCATCCTCTTAAAAGCAGAAAATATGGCATCAGTGCCAACAGCCTGAGCAACTTGCCCTCTTGCTTGACCTATGCCCTGACCTGCTCCTTGCAATCGGAGCAACTGCTGGATCTGCTCACTATGGACCTTGGCCTGCTCTTTCAATAACTTGCCGAACTCGTCGACAACTCTCGAGGAAGAACTATCCTCACCCTCTACTGTTTCCTCTTAGGTGGCATCCTCTACTCTACAATGGGCTCACAAAAGACATATCAATATATAACAATGGATAGATGCAAGAAAACATACCCGGACAGTTGAAAGTAGACGAAGTCATATGCATTGGTCCGAAGAACACCGCTCTGATACCACTAAATGTGACACCTCTGACCTCTTTAAATAAAATACACAGCGGAAATTAAAATTTTCTTTAAAATACGGAAGGAGTTTCAAAATACATTTCTTTAAACATCTTTACAAAATAACGATGCATGATCATTTGAATGACATAACAAAATACAAAACATCATTTCCTATGATCATGCCAAAATCTTCCTTCCAACGGTGTATGCATATGACCCTCTGTCCACAGTCAACGTCCCGGGCCGCCACTCTGATCTGCATCACATGAAATAACTGAAATGAGATACCACTAAATGTGACACATCTGACCTCTTTAAATAAAATATACAGCAGAAATTAAAATTTTCTTTAAAATATGGAAGGAGTTTCAAAATACATTTCTTTAAACATCTTTACAAAATAACAATACATGATCATTTGAATGACATAACAAAATACAAAACATCATTCCTATGATCATGTCAAAATCTTCCTTCCGACGGTGTATGCATATGACCCCATGTCCACAGTCAACGTCCCGGGCCGCCACTCTGATCTGCATCACATGAAATAACTGAAATGAGAATAAATCTCAGCAAGTGAAACTCTTACATAGCAATGAACATATCATACTTTGTTAAAACGTAGCTTTGAAATCATAAATACCATCAACTCTGAAACATAAACTCTGAACATGAATATCATAACAATAGCATGAAATGAGATGGTATTTCTCTTTACTCTGGTTGGATTGATATCAATAGTATCTCTGCTCTAGGGTGCTCGTATCCCAAATCGATATAAACCGATAACTCTGAGGGATATAAGCCTATGGTCGTTGATCAACTAATTGCATGCAATCTCTGGCTAATGTATTTATCAATCCAATAAAAACATTTAAACTCTCTCTTGGCATTAAAAACACTTTGAAACTCTATCTTTTCTCTTGTATTCCCTTTGAACAATAAATGAGACATCAATTGTCTCCAATAAACATAGCAATGGAATCAATACATAACAATGAATCAATTGAAGGGAATATCACATTAAAACCTTTGAAACACAATACATATAACATCATGTGAGCACAAAGGATGAGATTCCACTTACAAACCAATAGAACACCTCAATCAAAACTCTTGAACACCACCTACAACAATAATCCATAAATAACACCAACATCAACTCTATATCCAAGAATCCAAGCTAAATAATCCATAAATCCACAAGAACAACAAACCCAAGTCAACTCTTAACTCAAAACCTTAAAAGAATCGCACCAAAAGCTTACCTTATCTTCCTAGCACCAAGGAGAACCACAATCTCAAGTCGAAAATCGAACTAAATCCAAGAATCAAAGATAGGAAGTGAAAGAAATGGAGGAAAACCCTTGCTAGAAGAGAGAAAATCGGAAATGAGAAGAAAGGAAAAGGGAATGTATGGCCAACCACTCCCAAAAAGTAACTAAATATCTCGCCCATACCTAGACCGCGGGTGCGCTGCCACAAGCACCGCGGGTGCGCCTAGCCTTCGACCAAACCATCATTTCCTGAACCACTAGGACCGCGGGTGCGGTCCTTACACCACCGCGGGTGCGGGTGCTTACTCTACCGCGGGTGCGGTCCTGCTACGGCTTCCCAATACCAACCAAATCATGAATAGTACACCGCGGGGGCACTCCTCTAAGAGCGCGGGTGCACTCTGGTCACGGCAATAATCAATACTCAACCAACTAAAATCGATCCGAAACTCTGAAACGAACAACCAACAACAACTAATACCTCAAGACAATAATAACCAATAATACTATGGCCCGAAACACGACTCTAAACATCTAATCACATAACCCAAATAACAAGCAAAGCTTAAACCGTACCGTACACCGGGCTCGGCTATTACAGTTTTTCTCTCATAATTAATGGTCTACTAATTAATCGGAGACGTTTAATCAAAGACTCCACTGAATCATTTTATGTATGAACACGAGCAACAAAATGTTCAACAATCATCCCAATTGACATACAATAATCACTAAAAGATTGGGATGTGAATTTACCAGCATTATCAAGACGAATCTTCTTATAAGATATTATGGAAAGCGCTCTTAATCTGTTTATTTGAGCCAATAGTCATGCAAAATCCGCGAGTTGATAGTAAACATGCACATGACCGTCTTGTAGATGCATTAGTCAAAACCATAAAATGTTTAAATGATTCACATGATGGGTGAATGAGTCCACAAATATCACATTGCATTCTTTCTAAAAATGCAGGTGATTCAATATCAACTTTGGCTGGTGAAGGCTTTATAATTAATTTACCTCGAGAACAAGAATCACATGAAAATTCTTTCAAATTAATAATTTTCTTGTTATTTAATTGATGCCCATATGAATTATCGATAATTTTTCGCAACATTGAAGAACTAGGATGTCCCAATCGGTTATGCCAAGTCTTAAAATTATCCATATCAATGAATTTATGGTCAACTGTTGCATTCATCTGCACTACATTTATTTTTGTTTAATATAAGCCAGAAGTAAATGTCGATAATTTTGCAACAATATTTTTTTTCCTGACACTTCTTTTGTAATAAAAAAAATAATCTCTATCTTCTTGGCTGAAAGTCTCAATATGATATCCATTCCGACGAATATCTTGAAAACTTAATAAATTTCTAGAGACTCGGGAGAGAATAATGCATTATTAATTAAAAAATTTGTCCCTCCATATAATTTAATATTTGCTCTTCAGAGCCTTCAATAATTATTGTACTACCAGAAATTGTGTTGACATTAATTTTTCTCATTTTAAAACATAAGAAATATTGATTCCTTTTAAATATGGAATGCGTCATCGCGCTTTCAACAAGGCATAAATCTTCATCATTGACTTCTTGTCCAAATTCCATATCCTATTAACATTAATAAAATTAATAAGAATAAACTATTTTATTCATAAAAAAAGGAAATAATAACTTTTATTAATCATAATTACAGGTAAACCAAATCAAAATAACATGAAAATTTGAATAAATTCATGTCCTAAACAAATAATCTAAATAAGTGATTTATATGATATTACCAAATAAATATTCAATAATTTTTCACACTTCCATCTCAAATCAAAATTATCCATTCTCTCTTTCGGATCTTCAAAGAAATCAGAAATATCAAAATGTGCTGAAAGAGGTGGGACTTGGTTTGAATCTCCACCTTGATAAATAAAATTAGTCTCAACATTCTTTGTTTTCTCTTTTGATGCTTGATAAAGATCAACAAAGTGGTAGGGCGTACAACAAGTATGATACCAGTACTTTTTTACTCCACACTTATGACACTCATTTTATAATTTCATTGGATTATAATTTCGACCACTTTCAACTTTCTTCTCTAGGTCATTTTACCCCGCTTTTGGTAGTTTGTATTCTTTCGATTGATTTGATTATAGCAATAATTGTAGTTACGAGGTTTTCCACACCCATGACCATATGAACAAAAATTTCCTCCATTGCGCCCACGACCATGACCATATTCGGTCTTATTTTTTTTCCCTTTTTCATCATGAATTGCCATATTCACTTCAGGGAAAGGCTTGGCACCAGTGGGACAGATTTTATGATTTTTCATCAGTAACTCATTATTTTGCTCAGACACAAGCAAACATGAAATCAATTCATAATATTTTTTGAAACCTCTTTCTCGATATTGCTGCAGAAGCACATTAGAGGCATGAAAAATAGAGTATGTTTTTTTCAAAAAATAATCATCAGTTATTTTTGCTCCACACGATTTCAATTGTGAAATGATGCTAAATAATGCAGAATATATTCACTTACAGATTTAAATTCTTTTCAGGGCGAGTGTATCCAATCATAATGTGCTTTTGGGAGAATAACCTGTCTTTTGATGGCTCTATCTTTCTTTCAAATTTTGCCAAAGATCGACATGGATATTTTATCGTCAAATATTCATTTTTCAAACTATCATGAAGATGGTGACGAAAGAATATCATATCCTTCGCACGATTTTGCGGTGATTCATTTTTTTCTCTTTGATGGTATTTTCAATTCTGTTGAGGATCGGGTTGAGTTTAGAAGGGGGTTGAATAAACTCCTTCTAAACTCAATGGACAACTTATTAAATTCTTTCGAATGATGTGCTAAAATCCTGTTAGAGATTTTAACGATTCTTGTTCAAGTATAAATACCAGCAGATCACAAGATAATGTGTAGAAAACGATCTGTTGGTTAGTGGGCGAAAAATGAAAAGCCGAAAAGCAGTAGATAGCACAAGGTTTGTTTCTGGAAGTTCGAAGATGAATCTTCTACGTCTCCCCTTCTTCTGTTTCCAGAAGGTATCACTAAAAGACTTTGGTGAATACAACACAACAATTGTACACACCCACTTCAATAGGACTTGCCCTTCGCCTATTGAAACTCTTAGCTTTACCACTCAACTTCTTGAATGATCTTAAATTCTGGAAAAGACTCTTTTATAGTTACAAATTCTTCTATCAATGAATTGATGAAATAAATAGGTTAAGAAGAGATAACTGAAGTAGCTAGCACAATATGATCTCAATGATAAACAGTATCCAATGAAACATGTGCTGCCTTTTTCAGTGTTGAGCTCTTTAGATAACTGAAAGTTCTAACAATGCTCGAATGATGTTTTTCCAATCAGATTTTTGTTCAATACTTTGTTACCCTTCACAAAATCCTTCATCTCCATATATAGGCTCTATTCAACGTTCCAAAAACTGAACGGCTCTTTTCTTTTTGATGGTTCAGCTTTATTGCTTAAAATGGACCCTGCAGAATACATTAAAGGTAATCAGTTGCAGTTCATACCAAAAATAGTATACCGTCTTAAATGTTCTTGTATAGCATTTAATGGCATTTAATGAAGCAATAAATGCTGGTATCACGTTAATAGATCAATGGTAATATTTAATTTCTTTGAGATACGCAAGATTCTGTTAGTGTATATTTCGAATTTTGTATCCTTCTAGTTCTAGTTTTAGCTAAGAAATTATTTAAGCAGGTTTTAGCGCGATACAAGTACTTCTGGTTTACAACATCTACTGGTTCTACTGGTTTTGTACTAATCCTATATCTACTGGTTTTTCCTTATCATCTCCACAATAAATTTAATTTTAACAATTTCTCCCTTTGTGGTGATGCCAAAATCTAGATGTTCTGTGTTAGTAAAATAGAGATAAGAACGGATTAGATAATCAAAACAATTTATATCCAGAGAAAATCACATAAAGCATAAATATAAATTAGTTAATAAAGACACACAGAAAAATTAGTTTGTTCCAATATCCCTGAAGATAGCTTGATCTGGATTTTGATCCTTCCAGTTGGTCTGCTGCTACTTGCTCCAATTCTATCGTCTTCCCCCTTTTTGGCATCATCAAGAAGGCCCTAGCAATTAATTCATCCATTCTCCAAGATAAGTTGTGAATACCATTTGTCAGCATCTCCAGATAAGGAGTCTGATTGGAAACTCGATCATTAATAGCAGTGAGTGTTTGAGATTGAGAATCAATCTTAGCATCCATCAGGTCCATGGTGGTGGAGAGTGATCGAAACATTTCATCATGCTCGGTGATCCTGGTAAATATATCAGATTGAGCAAGCGCAATCTGACTGGAACTTCTGGATATGGCCTGTCGAAAGACGATGGTCTCAGCATGCATTTTACTCAGAGATTCCGCAGTGGTCTGTATTTTCTTAGACATGCGTTCTCGGAAGAATTGAGCATCATGAATTTCGGCGATATTTTCATAAGATATCCACTTGACTAAGTCTGAAAGATTTACAAGATCCCTTTGTAGAGCATCAATTTGGAATTCTAGATCAAATGGTTCCATAGCTGGGAAAGGAGTGCTTGCTTGCAATCTTTGTCTAATTTCCTCCATTCGGGCAATGCGCTCAGGAGACTGCAAAGAAGGAATAGAGAATTGTGCAGCTTCTGCTTGAGTCGTAACAGCTGGTTCTGGTTCAGCAGAAGGTCCTTCTGAAGCAGTAGACTGTTATGTTGGCCCTTCGTCTGGTTTCTGTAAAACAGCAGCAGGTACAGATACAGCTTGTGGCTCAACAACAGAGGGTGAAGTATGCAACAAAATTGTCATATCAGCTTGGTGAGCTTATGAAAAATGCTCAAGTGCTGGAAGAGACGATGAAGCAGTAGTCATAACAGTAGCACTGGCAGCAGAAGTTGCAGTAGCAGTAGCAGATTCTGGAGAAGGATCAGTAGTAATAGGAATAGCTTGAAGCAATTCATCTTGTGCTGTTTGGGTCGGCATAATCGATTCGATTACCTCATCAACAGAGGCCAGATCATGTACAGAGATCAGAGATGAAGATTGAGTAGGAACTTCTACTGGTACAAGAGTACTAGAGACCTTGACTTTAGGAGAAGCTTTGGTCGGTTCCTCAACTGTCTGATTCTTCAAAATTGCGGGTACAGAAGTGAGACTGAACTTTGGAGGCCGAGAAAAGGCCTTTTCCTTATTAGCAATTTGTTCAGAAAGAATTGTCAGCTGCTCCGACAAAATTTGAATGACATTCTGGCCATGAAAAGCAGTAGGACTTGCAGAGTCAAAATTTGAATTTAAGGTTTTCAGAACAGTGTCCAGCTTCTGCATTTTGAATTTTTCCAGAATGTAATTGCGACGATTTTGTAGCTTCTATCACATTTCGTGTCCCGGCAGCATCAAAAACCTTTTTCTCATTTTCTACTGTTTGAGCATAAACACCAATAGTTTTCAAAAATGTGATTGGGTGGTAGACTCGTACTTTAAGCCAATCGTCAAAAAATTTCATATCTTCTCTAGTTGAGATCTCAACTTCTTCCAGATGTAGATTTATTGCTGTTTGAATTGAGAAGGGAGCCACCCGTGATTCAGACAACTCAGTAATCTTACCATTAACTTTTCCAGAAAAGGAAGAGACTACTGGTTTAAAAGCAGAAGAACCAGTAGCTGATTCTCGAATGACTAAACTAGAAGTTGGTCTAAAGCTTTGAGCAGGTGAAGGCCCTGATTCAATAGGTTTGGCTTTGGTGGATGAAACAACATATGGAAAAACTTGGCGGAGAGGAACATTCTCCATTTCAGAAAGAGCCGATGTTTTCTTGATGCGGATTGTTGTGCGAGGCTTCTTCTTAGCTGGGGTGGGAGGCAGTGAAGCTTGCTGAGTGGGTGCTGCTGATTCTCCAGATTCTGTTTTGTCAGAATCAGACAAGACCACAACTCTTTTTTGTTTAATTTTCTTCTGCCCCTCAATTTTAGATTCTCCAATCTCCTTCTTAATGGCCACAAACTCACCAACGGTTAGCTTTGGCCTTAAAGCAAGCACGCTATCAGCATCAGTCATTGTTACCGAAGAGCCATCCTCTTCTGCCGTTCCAGGAAAACCAGCATCTTTAAACATTTTACTGTTTTGTACATCAAATCCAGTACTTTTCTTGAGAATCATATCCTTCATAATGCGAAACAGAAAACGTCCCCAATCCACTTTCTTTTCTGATGTGATGGCCACCATCACTTGAACCTTTTCTTTTGTTAGTTTATCAAAGGTTCCAGCATTAACTAACAAGGCTTTTGCTACTATATCAGCGAGTACCTGGTACTCAATTTTCAGTAGCTTTTTGAAGCAAGAGGGTGAAAGTTCTTCTCCAGTGGCTGAAAAATTTGTCAAGGCGATGGACATGTCTTCCTTTGAAATGTCCGAGAGCTCGGAAAGTCCAGAAATCGGTAGGAAGAAAGTGACCCAGAAGTGCATCATCAATAGAGATCGATGCATCTCCCCGTGTATAGGTAATCTTGCCTTCCACAACTTCTGCTTTGGCATAGAAATCCAGAATAACAGACTTGTAGATAACAGCAGGCGATTCCAAGAATATTCAAAGCCCAGACTTTTCCAATGATTTGAACATCTTGGCAAGATTCTCATCCTTAATAGTGAGAACAGAAGCAAAATTCACCTGATAAGCATTCAAAGTATATGCTGCAGCCATTTCTAAATTTTAAAGAGAATAGAAGTATGTTGGCAGTAGATGCGAAAAAGCAGTAGAGACAAGGAAATAATCTGAGTTCGTAAAGCGTAGTGAAGAAGAAAGAAAAATGAACGGTTAAAGCAAAATATACAACCGTCAGTGAACATAGGGACACGTGTCGATATGTTAGAAGAGAGAGAGGCAAAAGTTTCAGTTACTCTACTCATTTCAAAATATTTTAAAAATTGGCGGGCTGCCCTAGGCGGTTGCTAAATAAATAAAACAGAAGCTGATTTGTCATTTTATGATAATATCTACTGGAAGTGGATAAGATGCTGAAACAAATGCAACACTTCAACAACTTCTAGTAGGTATACTGTTTTATCGAAAAGACAAATCATTTTCTAATATAAATGCCATAAAGATGTTCCCCCTCAATTAATGCAGTAGTAATGGATATTAAATACTAAACGACTCTTGGCTATCTTTCAATTTAAACTTGAATTTGAACAGTCGCAAGGATCCTTATCTCCTTTGAATATTACTATAAATACATGCAAGGGTTAAAAAAGGTTAAGGAAACATAAAAGTCAAATGAAAGAAGAGGTAACAACTGATCTAGAAGTAGAAGCAAGAATGTTCAGAAGACAGCTTGCTGCGATTTCTAAGAAGATGTTGGAAAAAGTCGTTCTGCACATAATGATCTATGGATCATACTCCTGGAGTTGTAATATCAACAATCAAAAAGATTGTTTGCTTTCATTGAGATTGATATGTAGCATCGATCCCTTCCAGAAGCATGCTAATGCAATAAGAGAGTGCTGGTAGATCGATAATGCTGATATCATCTATAATGCCCTGTAAAGTATCTGATTATACATTAGTGCTGACAAGACCCAAGCTTGCTAGATTCTTTGCAAGACCTAAGCTTGCTGGATTCTTTTTGAAAAAGACTCTCCTTCTTCTGCTGAAGTACTTTGCAAAAATACTACAAGCTGCTGATATTACTGAAGACATAAGCTTGATTAGTCTAGAATTTCAGAAGACGTTTCGATTGTCTTGAAATTTCTGTAACTTTTGCTTTGTTTAATGTACCGGAAAATTTCTAATAAAATTTCAGTTGAAGTACTTGATGTTCCTTTATTCCTTTCTGCAAACAACTCAATGTTAGAAGAATAAAATGAATAAATGATTAAGTTTAGAAGGAAGTAAGTCGTCTTATGATAGCTTCTACTGGAAACTGAAGAAAGCCTTGTTTTGTTAATGAGACAAAATACCTTCTGCATCTGACACAAAATCACAGAAGATCAGAATAAAGTTCTACCTAAATTAGGGCAATTATTAAATGAAAATACCTGGTAACTGAACCGATGATAGCTTGATATGGGATGTTTCATATATCTACTGTAGTCAAGACTTTCTCGAGCTTTGGTGCCTGATTTTCATCTATAAATATGAACATGGGGTAAACCAGATAATCATTCTTAAGAGAAATGGCAAGAGATAATAGTCCCGATTTGGCTGATGAGTTCATGAGGGAGGTGACCGCTGCAAGAAAAAAGGCAATAGAAGACAAAGTGCTGAAGAAGACTCTTGCTACCTGGACTAAAATCCAGGTGCTTAAGTCCTCCTTCGAGAGTGGGCGAGCATCTTCCACCAAGGAGTTGTTAATGATGAAGAAATATTATCGACGTCTCCATAGTGCTGATAGTGCAGACGTCGTCTCTGATGATGGCGTCTACCTTCTCATGCTCTTAAAGGAGCAAAAGACTCTGAAAAAGATTGCTTTTTCAGAGGAGTTTCTATGTACCTCTACTGGAGAGCTGACCACTTGGTTGGCATCCTGGAGAGTTTACGTTAAAACAGAAGTGAGAAATGTACGCCCCCGCTTTTATTATTTTTAATGAAATTTTATGTATACTAATTGTCTCTATCGTTCTGCTTTTACCTTCTGCAAAATTAAAAACTGAATAATCACAGAGTAAAAGTTAAGCCATAATATCAGATGATGATAAATAATCAAGTTAAATCTATCAATCCAAGTGTATTTCGAAAGTAAGAAAACTTATTATCAGGCAGAGGTTTTGTAAAAATGTCTGCTGCTTGCTGATCAGTAGGAATGTATTCCAGACGAATGTTCTTCTTTTGCACATGATCTCTGATAAAATGATGTCAGATATCAATGTGCTGAGTTCTGGAATGGAGTACTGGATTATGTGATATAGCAATTGCACTGGTATTGTCACAAAATATAGGTGATTCAGAGGCTTGAACTCCATAGTCTTTGAGTTGTTGATGTATCCAAAGTATTTGAGAACAACAGCTTTCAGCAGCAAGATATTCAGCTTCTGCAGTAGATGTAGCTATGGAAGTCTGCTTTTTGCTAAACCAAGAGATCAACCTATCACCAAGAAATTGACAAAAACCACTTGTGCTTTTCCTATCCAGTTTACATCCTGCATAATCAGCATCTGAGTATCCAATAAGATTAAACGACGAGTCTTTGGGATACCAGAGGCCTACATTTTGAGTACTCTTAAGATATTTTAAAATTCTTTTACCAACAATGTAATGTGATTGTTTAGGGTTTGATTGAAATCTAGCACAAATGCAAACAACAAACATGATATCTGGTCTACTGGCAGTAAGGTATAACAATGAACCAATCAAACCACGATACTGAGTTACTGAAAGCGGACCGGTTACGGTGGCCGGAAACGCAACGGAAGTCAAAAAATTTAAATTTTCTACAAGAAAATTTCGGCCACCCCACGTTTTTGAGCAATATTTACAAAACAAACATCATACATAGGATGTTTAAGAGATTTACCTATCAATCTTAAAGATTGATGTAATGGCTCCAACTTTGTTGTAAACAACAAAGCTCTTGAAGGTTGACAAGTCTACAAGCTCCTCCTCCAACTCCAAAATAAAGCCCACCACTAGCAAGGTAAAACCCCTCTTGATTTGCGCTAGAAAAACCAAGAGGATTTTTCAATGAGAAGTCTTTTATTCTCCAACAAAATGAAGAACAAAGGAGAGAAAAATTTGAGAGAATGTGTGGTGTATTTTTTCGGCCAAGTGAGGTGTAGAATGAGGGAGTGAAGTTGTGTCTTGGGTGTGTCAAAAGTTGAGAGACAAAGTTGCATGCCTTTTGAATTTTTTAATAAAAAGTAATCCACACCTCTTCACCTCCCAAGCATGCAAACCCTAGCATGTCATGTATATAATATGGTTTTTTAACTACATTAAAAAACCATGGACTAAATTTTAATTATCTCAAACATATTTGAGATTAATTAAATATTACTTGAATTTATTCAAGTCCCACTAGTTAAATAATTATTTTAATTGAGCTCTACAAGACTCAATATTATTTAATTAATTCAACACTTGAATTATTTTTAATTATTTGGACTCTACTAGGTCCACTAGTGTTTAATTAATTCAACACTTGAATTAATTTAATTTAGTCCACAATAATGTTTATGAAAATCACAATTTTCAACTACATTATTTACTTGGCCAAATTTTAATCTTAGGAACACTTCCATAAATTAAAATTTATATTTCTCTCTTAGAAGTCATACTTATATTTTTCTTTACGCGTATAAACATATTTATAAGCCGTTCAACACATTGAACTATTTTACTTCTCATCGGGATTTACAAAGCTAATACTTGTGTGGCCCTCAATGGTTCATTGATACAACTAGCCGTGGGTTCACATCTCCATGTGATTCGGACTAAACATGTCCTTATTCGAGCATACCCCTATTGCTCCATTCTTACTTATCAACTCCTTGATAAAAAGAACGTCAGAACTCAAGTCTGATAGTACCCAACCAATCACGTTAAACGCCTAGCAGCATCGCTTACGTGATTCCTTAGGTATCACATGATAGTGCCTGCAAGAACCATTCAATTATGGTTAGCGTACAGTACGGTCCCTTCAACTCATATATCCCGAACGATTCGACAACTATTGGTTTATCGAGAGTTGTCAATGAATCGATACTATGTGTCATGTTGTGGTTGCATCGATGGTGTAATCTATGAAACCCCTTTCATAATTACCACCATACTCTGATCAGAGATTTCAACCCACACATACATGAAAAACACATAGGATATCCATACCCGTAGGTAAGCGGTGAATCACCGGCTACAATGCATCGACTCCTATATGTTTCGCCGTAACACCCAACCTTGCCACCTGATGACCCCACAAGAGTCGGTAAACAAGTCAAAGTGAAACGCTAGCACATAGAGTCTCAATGTTGTCTCGGGTCATAAGGACTAATGGTGTACAACCATAAACTAGGACGTTTCCACTCGATAAGTGAGAACCACTTGGAAAGTCCTTTATAGAGGGTTGTTCAGTGCACTCTACCAGGAGAACCTATCTGCATGCTCGGACATCACAATGTCCCCTACCAATGAAACATGGTACTCACATCGCATATACTAGTCTCTAACTCGAGCGGCCTATATCCTTCATAGTGGCGACTGAATCGACTAGGAACCGTTTAGAATATACAGTATTACAAATATTAGTTTCATGATACTCATCATATGAGTATCTCATATTCTTTCTACTATATGTATATTCAAGGACTTTATCTATGCAACTCGCATGGTATAAAGATAAAGATGCGCCAAATTGATAAATTCAAATATTATTAAAATAAAGATCGTTTATACAAAGAGTTTCATCGTGAACAGTCGGCCAACACTTGGCTCGACGTGCACCTACTCTAACAATCTCCCACTTGCACTAGAGCCAAATACCTATATACTTCAGACCCATTGATTCGCGATGCTTCTCGAATGATGGTCCTGGTAAAGGCTTAGTTAGTGGATCAGCAACATTATCTGCGGAGCCGACTTTGTCAATCGTGACATCTCCTCTTTCCACGATCTCTCTGAGGATATGGTACTTTCTCAATACGTGTTTGGACTTCTGATGAGACCTTGGCTCCTTCGCCTGAGCTATGGCTCCCGTGTTGTCGCACATCACCGGGATAGGAGCAACTCCATTTGGAATGACGCCCAACTCTTGGACGAAATTCCTAATCCAAACAGCCTCCTTTGCTGCAGCCGATGCAGCAATGTATTCTGCCTCAGTGGTGGAATCCGCAGTACTGTCTTGCTTGGAACTCTTCCAAGAGACAGCACCACCATTGAGCATGAATATGAATCCGGAGGTTGACTTCGAGTCATCAACATCGCTTTGGAAGCTAGAGTCGGTATAGCCTTCCAATTTCAGTTCTCCACCCCCATAGACCAAGAACAACTTATTGGTCCTTCTCAAATACTTGAGTATGTCTTTCACAGCTTTCCAGTGTGAAAGACCAGGGTTGGATTGATATCTACTCACTACACTTAGTGCAAATGCCACGTCAGGACGTGTAGATATCATCCCATACATGATACTACCAATAGCCGAAGCACACGGAATTCGTGTCATCGCCGCTATCTCTGCATCAGTCTTGGGAGACATAGACTTGGATAGGGACACGCCATGACACATTGGTAGATGTCCTCTCTTGGACTCATCCATCGAGAACCGCTTCACGATGGTATCAATGTATGTGGACTGGGTGAGACCAAGCAATCTTTTTGATCTATCTCTATAGATCTGTATTCCTAATACAAAAAATGCTTCATCCAAGTCCTGCATTGAGAACTTACTTGCTAACCATATCTTTGTTGATTGCAACATTCCTACATCATTCCAATGAGTAGAATGTCATCAACATAAAGAACAAAGAATGTCACAGCACTCCCACTGACATTCTTATACACACAGGGTTCCTCAGGATTCTTAGTAAAACCAAACTCTTTGATTGTACTATCGAATCTGAGATTCCTAACTCCTCGATGTCTGCTTAAGACCATAAATAGATCTTTGAAGTTTGCATACCATATGCTCACTTCCAATAGATGTAAACCCCTCAGGTTGAGACATGTAAATCTCTTCCTTAATATCCCCATTAAGGAAGGCTGTCTTCACATCCATCTGCCATATCTCATAGTCATACCATGCAGCTATGGCTAGCAATATCCTAATGGACTTGAACATCGCAACTGGAGAAAAAGTTTCCTCATAGTCAACACCTTGCCTTTGAGTATACCCTTTTGCTACCAATCGCGCCTTGAAGGTCAATACCTTCCCATCCGCCCCAAGTTTCCTCTTGTAAATCCATTTACACCCTATGGGAACAGTTCCCTCAGGTGGATCCACAAGATTCCACACTTGGTTCGAATGCATGGAACTCATCTCAGATTCCATTGCTTCAAGCCACTTGGATGAATCGGCATCCGATAACGCTTCCTTGAAGGTCCTTGGATCACATCCAAGATTAGGCTCATCATGGCCCTCTTCAAGAAGCAGACCATACCTCATAGGTGGTCTCGAGATCCTCTCGGATCTTCTAGAAGCTTGTATCTCCTCACTTGGCTTCTCGGGTGTGGGTTCTACAACTGTGGGTGTCTCTCGAACCTCTTCGAGTTCTATCATCTCGCCTTTTCTATCCAATAGAAATTCCTTTTCCAAAAAGGTTGTGTTCCTAGAAACAAACACCTTTGTTTCTTGGGGATGATAGAAGTAATATCCAACTGAATTCCTTGGATATCCCACAAAGTAGCATAAAATGGATCGACTATCCAATTTATCTCCCACTGCCTGCTTCACATAAGCAGGACACCCCCATATTCTAAGATAAGAATACTTGGGAGGCTTACCCATCCATATCTCATATGGAGTCTTGTCAACTGCCTTTGTATGGACATTGTTCAACAACAGTGCCGCTGTTTCAAGCGCATATCCCCAAAAGGATGGCGGCAACTCCGTGAACTCCATCATAGACCGAACCATGTCCATCAAAGTCCGGTTACGACGCTCCGAAACACCATTCAACTGCGGTGTAGCGGGCGGAGTCCACTGCAAGAGAATCCCATTCTCTGTAAGATACTCTTGGAACTCGGCACTCAAGTACTCACCACCTTGATCCGATCGAAGTGTCTTGATGCTTCGTCCCATTTGCTTCTCTACTTCACTTCTGAATTCTTTGAACCTTTCAAAGGCTTCAGACTTGTATTTCATCAAATACACATACCCATACCTCGAAAATTCATCGGTAAAGCTGATGAAGTAGGAATGTCCATGCTTAGTGGTGATGCTAAGTGGACCGCACACATCGGTATGGATCAAATCCAATAACCCTTTGGCTCGCTCCGCATGGCCCTTAAAGGGAATTTTGGTCATCTTTCCTTTTAGACAGGATTCACAAGTCGTGAGAGCATTAATATCGGACATATCAAACATGCCAACTCCCACTAGCTTGTTCATCCTTCTTAGGGAAATATGACCTAATCGAGCATGCCATAATTGTGCCGAATTAAGAGTATCTTGTTTGCGCTTATTTGTTGTTGTTATCGTTTGGACATTGTTAAGTGGAATATCTTTTAATTTTAAGGTGTAGAGATTGTTTTCAAGTTCACCGGTACCAACTAAACATTCATTCTTGTAAATATTGCAAACGCCTTTGCCAAATAAACAAGAAAATCCATCAATATCAAGTATAGGAATGGAAATAATGTTTTTAATCAAGTCTGGTACAAATAAAACAACTCTCAAAACCAACTTAAAATCATTGTTCAATAGTAAGTAAACATCTCCTACGGCTTTGGCAGCAACCCTTGCTCCATTGCCCATCCTCAAGAAGGTCTCACCCTCTCGGAGCCTCCTACTTCTTCCCATCACCTGCAAATCATTACAGAGATGTGAGCCACAGCCGGTATCCAATACCCAAGAAGTAGAGTTAATCGAGATATTTACTTCAATATAGAACATACCTTTGCCAGAACCCTTCTGCGCAAGATATTCCCTGCAGTTACGCCTCCAATGTCCAGGCTTCTTGCAGTGATGACAGATGTCAACTGTCTTCTCAGCCTTGGCTGGCGCGGCTGCCACTACGGGACTCGGAGTCTGCCTCTTCAAGGGCTCGCTCTTCTTGGGGCGCTTGAAAGAACGCTTCTTTCCCTTCCCAGGTGGACCGGTCTTCGTGCCAGATGAAGAGCCCACATAAAGAACCGACTTCTCCTTTTTGATTGTGGACTCAAAGGTCACAAGCATGTTCACCAACTCTTCAAGGATGGGGTCGAGCTTGTGCATATTGAAATTCACGACAAAAGGATCGAAAGAGCTAGGCAGTGACAAGAGCAACACATCCGTGGTCAACTCCGATGGCAAGATCAAATCCATGCCAACGAGCTTGTCCACGAGCCCAATCAACTTTAGGCCATGCTCATGGACCGAAGTGCCATCTCGCATGCGTAAAGTGATGAGCTCCTTTACTGTGGCATGCCTCAAAGGCCGAGTCTGCTCACTGAAGAGCTCCTTGAGGTGCATATGAATGTCAGCAGCATTCTTAGCATCCTCGAATCGCCTCTGCAGCTCATCGTTCATCGAAGCCTGCATATAACACCTCGCCTTCAAGTCATGGTCGCACCAATCCTTGTAGGTCTGCAATTCCTCAGGAGTGCAGCTGGTCGGAGCCTCAGCAGGGGGCGACTCAGTCAGTGTGTATGCAATTTTCTCCGAGTTTAGGACAATCTTTAGATTTCTTAGCCAAGTGATATAGTTAGGTCCGGTTAGAACGTGTTTTTCGAGAATAACGGAAAACGGGTTGCGAATTGATGACATTGTCAAAGACTTGTACTGAAAAGTAAAACAGATAAATGTTAATGACTATTTTAAAATATTTAATAAGATATAAAGTTTGGATTTTTACTTTATAAATTATCGCTCCCACTGTTTTGACATTTTCACTACCCTCTAGTGAAAACAGGAAACGCTTTCCTCAGTAGGTACGTAAGGTCCAATCAGCGAATTGTGATCCCGAATAATATCGGCCATCACAATTCCTAAAAGGTAGTTTCCAATTGCATCGCCATTCAACCCTCTACGTAAACTTTTGTCTCACGTTTGATTAGGACCCAATAATATGACGTCGTTCATCTTTACGTGTCAAGCCTAACCCATCGATATTGAACCTTAATGGATGGTCGCCATGAGTTCCCTCAATAATATGAGCCGAAATCATGGGAGTTCCACGTAGTTCACATCACTATGTCAATGGATGTCACAGCTTTCCGGTACCCAAGGCTCCCCCAATAATATGAGCCGAGCCCCGAGTACGGGTAGCGTTCAACATGCACCCATTGTCGATGGAATACAAGGAAATTATAAACAATTTTATAATTCCCCTTTTCGGACTTGATATTAATTTTGAATCTTATTCAAAATGAGGGTTATTAATTTTGAAAGGTCTCATCATTAATTTTATTTTAAAAGCTCGTCATGTTTGATTGTATGTTTGCCGGATTCATGCAACTTTGTTATTATCATAATAATAACGCACATACTCATTATTTATAACATATCATGCATATATTATAAATAGAAAACAGTACAAGGATGATCAATTGCCCCAATACTAATGGCCCGTGTGAGCTAAACACGGGCCTAGGTCCAATCCTAGGGTAAATGCAAGGGATGCAATGCAACTATATTATTACATTAGCATCCAATATTACATGTCTTCGATCTTCATAATCACCAAGGCCTCCATCTTCCAATCTTGATCTTCCACTATTCTAATATCTTTTACTATTTATTAAGTTTAAGCATATTAGAATAACTGTTTTTGGTGTCTTTGGTCTGTTTTTTGATTTCCCTATTTTGCCCCTATTTGATATCAAAATTACATTTTTGTTTTTTTTTTTAATTTCAAAAAACATTTTTGATTTTATTTTTTTTATTATAATTATTCAAATAGCACTTAGTACCTCGATAATTTGTCAAATTTCATTTTAGTCCATAAATAATTATAAAAAAAAATTGTACACACACGCGGTGCGTGTGCAGAGTAGCTAGTTTACAATTAAATATCCATGGCACATAGGGATACATCTCATGGGGTGGGAACGGGCCATAAACCAAGCCCACTTTAAATTGATAATTATTACAATCATACAACACAAATATCCTATCATACACCTAGCAAATTGGGCTTGGGCTTTTGATCATCCTTCATGCATAATATCACATATCATACACCATCAATTAATTATCACTATAATTAATTGATCCAATATTATATATCTTGATCCAATCACTAACCGCCACAATTATAAATTAAATTAACAAAGTATACAAACTCCTTTGTCTACTTTCAAATTAATTTATTTATAATCGAATTTCTTGTAAATCACAATTTACTATACATAATTAAAGTCCTACTTCAATTATTTATTTTATGAGAAAATATGTGCAACAATTGTAAATTTAAACTTAAGGGCCCAAAACCATTTTTCACCAAAAATATTTAGGCCCATTTAAATTTCACAAATTATGTTGGCCATCCAATGGCCCAACATCTCAAGGCCCATGACACTAAGATTCTCCAAAACACTTTTGGAAACCCTAGTCGTCATCGCCGTCGCCGGAGCTCCGTCGCCGGATTCCGGCAACAAAATTTTTTTTTTAATTTAAAAAACTGCAGTTTTCGGGCAGCCCCTAAGGCTGCCCCTTGCTGCCCGAAAATTCAAGGGCAGCTCGGGCAGCCCTCTGGCAGCAACATGCTGCCCGTTTTTTTGTTTTTCTTCAAAAATTTTCGGCCTTATCATTTCCTTGCACCAAAAAATCTCAAGCGGTTAGAAATAGATCTCAACATAATATTATGTAAATATTACACAAAAACCGTAACCTTAGCTCTGATACCACTTGAAAGCGGACCGGTTACGGTGGCCGGAAACGCAACGGAAGTCAAAAAATTTAAATTTTCTACAAGAAAATTTCGGCCACCCCACGTTTTTGAGCAATATTTACAAAACAAACATCATACATAGGATGTTTAAGAGATTTACCTATCAATCTTAAAGATTGATGTAATGGCTCCAACTTTGTTGTAAACAACAAAGCTCTTGAAGGTTGACAAGTCTACAAGCTCCTCCTCCAACTCCAAAATAAAGCCCACCACTAGCAAAGGTAAAACCCCTCTTGATTTGCACTAGAAAAACCAAGAGGATTTTTCAATGAGAAGTGTTTTATTCTCCAACAAAATGAAGAA
Source organism: Primulina eburnea (assembly GCF_022965805.1). Lineage (NCBI taxonomy): Eukaryota > Viridiplantae > Streptophyta > Magnoliopsida > Lamiales > Gesneriaceae > Primulina > Primulina eburnea. The sequence goes on along the minus strand of NC_133109.1, from coordinate 14,566,292 downwards.
CAAAGGAGAGAAAAATTTGAGAGAATGTGTGGTGTATTTTTTCGGCCAAGTGAGGTGTAGAATGAGGGAGTGAAGTTGTGTCTTGGGTGTGTCAAAAGTTGGGAGACAAAGTTGCATGCCTTTTGAATTTTTTAATAAAAAGTAATCCACACCTCTTCACCTCCCAAGCATGCAAACCCTAGCATGTCATGTATATAATATGGTTTTTTAACACATTAAAAAACCATGGACTAAATTTTAATTATCTCAAACATATTTGAGATTAATTAAATATTACTTGAATTTATTCAAGTCCCACTAGTTAAATAATTATTTTACTTGAGCTCTACAAGACTCAATATTATTTAATTAATTCAACACTTGAATTATTTTTAATTATTTGGACTCTACTAGGTCCACTAGTGTTTAATTAATTCAACACTTGAATTAATTTAATTTAGTCCACAATAATAATTATGAAAATCACAATTTTCAACTACATTATTTACTTGGCCAAATTTTAATCTTAGGATTACTTCCATAAATTAAAATTTATATTTCTCTCTTAGAAGTCATACTTCTATTTTTCTTTACGCTTATAAACATATTTATAAGCCGTTCAACACATTGAACTATTTTACTTCTCATCGGGATTTACAAAGCTAATACTTGTGTGGCCCTCAATGGTTCATTGATACAACTAGCCGTGGGTTCACATCTCCATGTGATTCGGACTAAACATGTCCTTATTCGAGCATACCCCTATTGCTCCATTCTTACTTATCAACTCCTTGATAAAAAGAACGTCAGAACTCAAGTCTGATAGTACCCAACCAATCACGTTAAACGCCTAGCAACATCGCTTACGTGATTCCTTAGGTATCACATGATAGTGCCTGCAAGAACCATTCAATTATGGTTAGCGTACAGTACGGTCCCTTCAACTCATATATCCCGACCGATTCGACAACTATTAGTTTATCGAGAGTTGTCAATGAATCGATACTATGTGTCATGTTGTGGTTGCATCGATGGTGTAATCTATGAAACCCCTTTCATAATTACCACCATACTCTGATCAGAGATTTCAACCCACACATACATGAAAAACACATAGGATATCCATACCCGTAGGTAAGCGGTGAATCCCCGGCTACAATGCATCGACTCCTATATGTTTCGCCGTAACACCCAACCTTGCCACCTGATGACCCCACAAGAGTCGGTAAACAAGTCAAAGTGAAACGCTAGCACATAGAGTCTCAATGTTGTCTCGGGTCATAAGGACTAATGGTGTACAACCATAAACTAGGACGTTTCCACTCGATAAGTGAGAACCACTTGGAAAGTCCTTTATAGAGGGTTGTTCAGTGCACTCTACCAGGAGCACCTATCTGCATGCTCGGACATCACAATGTCCCCTACCAATGAAACATGGTACTCACATCGCAGATACTAGTCTCTAACTCGAGCGGCCTATATTCTTCTTAGTGGCGGCTGAATCGACTAGGAACCGTTTAGAATATACAGTATTACAAATATGAGTTTCATGATACTCATCATATGAGCATCTCATATTCTTTCTACTATATATATATATTCAAGGACTTTATCTATGCAACTCGCATGAGTATAAAGATAAAGATGCGCCAAATTGATAAATTCAAATATTATTAAAATAAAGATCGTTTATACAAAGAGTTTCATCGTGAACAGTCGGCCAACACTTGGCTCGACGCGCACCTACTCTAACAGTTACCTCTACTGAAATTCCTCCTTCATCTTTATCAAGTTTAGTAGATGAGCTCATAGGAGTGGAAGCAGCAGAACATGTTTCCATCCCAAACTTTTTCAGTAGTTCCTTTGTATACTTAGTTTGGTTTATGAAGATTCCAGTATCAAGTTGCTTGATTTGAAGTCCTAAGAAAAATGTTAATTCTCCCATCATGCCCATCTCGAACTGGTCCTGCTCAAGTTGCTTGATTTGAAGTCCTAAGAAAAATGTTAATTCTCCCATCATGCTCATCTCGAACTGGTCCTGCATTAACTTTGCATATAATTTGGGGTTATTTGACCCAAATATGATATCATCAACATAAATCTGAACTAACAATATGTGTTTGTTTTTGGCTAAGGTAAACAAAGTCTTATCTAAAGTACCAACGATGAAACCATGATTAATGAGAAAATGTGAAAGTGTGTCGTACCAAGCCCTAGGTGCTTGTTTCAGACCATACAATGCTTTATATAATTTAAAAACATGATTTGGTAACAAATGATTAGAAAAACCTGTAGGTTGTTCAACATAGACTTCCTCTTGTAGTAGACCATTAAGAAACGCACTCTTTACATCCATTTGATATACTTTGAAGTTTTTGAAAGCAGTAAAGGCTAATAATATTCTGATAGCTTCGAGCCTAGCTACTGGTGCAAAGGTTTCATCATAGTCTATTCATTCTTCTTGTCTGAATCCTTGTGCAACCAGTCTCGCTTTGTTTCTTACAACTGTTCCTTCCTCATTTAGTTTGTTTCTGAATACCCACCGAGTTCCAATGACAGCTTGGTGAGAAGGTCTAGGTACTAGAAACCAAACTTTATTCCTCTCAAATTGATTCAGCTCTTCTTGCATAGCTTCTATCCAACTGCGAACCAGAAGAGCTTCTTCAATCTTCTTTGGTTCATCTTGAGAAATAAAAGCAGCATGCATGTATTCATTTATCATCTGTCTTCTAGTCCTTAGTGGAGCTGCTGGATTTCCAATTACCAAAGATGGAGGATGAGATTTTCTCCAAATAAAAGGATTTAGATTTTCTTCATATAAGGCAGTAGATTGTTTTGGAGTATCGACTGCTGGTTCTGGAATGTCAGCTGCTGGTTCTGAAGTATCAGCTGCTGGTTCTGGAGTATCAGCTGCTGGTTCTGGAATGTGAATGTCTGGTTCTGGATTTTGAATATCCTTGACACTTGCTTCTGCATCATCTTCACTGTCTAATTCCAGATGTCCCTGTCTAATCTTTTACTTAAATTAGATATGTTTGTAATCTTGGGAACACTACTGTCTTCATCAAAGACAACATGAATAGATTCTTCAACATTAAGAGTTTTATTATTGAAAATTCTAAAAGCCTTACTAACTGCTGAATATCCAAGAAATAAACCAGTGTCAGATTTTGAATCAAAAGCAGCTAAATGAGTTTTGCCATTATTGTGCACAAAGCATCTACAACCGAAAACATGAAAGTAAGATACGTTCGGTTTACTTCCTTTCCATATTTCATAAGGAGTCTGATTGTTTCTCTGGTTGATCATCGTTCTGTTTTGTGTGTAGCAAGCTGTATTAATAGCTTCTGCCCAGAAGCGCTAAGAGATGTCTGCACCTGCTAGCATTGTTCTAGCAGCTTCTTTAACTGTTCTATTTCTCCTCTCAGCTACTCCATTTTGTTGAGGCGTCCTGGCAGCTGAATATTCATGATGAATGCCTTGTTCATCTAGATATATCTCAAGAATCTTGTTAGTAAATTCAGTACATCGATCACTTCTGATTCTAATGACAGAAACTAATTTTTCATTTTGAATCTTTTCAGAAGTTTGATCAGGAGGCTACTGGTTTGATCTTTTCCAGCAAGAAAAATTACCCAAGTAAATCTAGAGAAATCATCAACAACAACAAGGGTGTATCTCATTCCCTCTAAGCTTATGATAGGGATTGGACCAAATAAGTCCATATGTAATAATTCTAAACATCTTGAGGATGATTTGCTGCCTTTATTTTTGAAGCTAGATCTTACTTGCTTACCAAGTTGACATGCAGAACATACATGATTCTTAATAAATTTTGTGTCTGGCAATCCATCGACTAAGTTCTGCTTTTTGAGATTGTTGATAGACTTAAAATTTAGATGATTCAATCTTTTGTGCCACAACCAGTGTTTATTACTTAGAGATGCAACTAAACATGTAGGAGCAATGATATGATCTATGTTCCATGAGATTTTATAGGTGTTGCCTTTTCTTACTCCGGTTACAACAGTAGAATCATCAGCATTTTTAACTGTGCAAGTGTGCTTCTGGAATGCTACTGAAAATCCATTATCACATAATTGACTAATACTGATCAAGTTATAACAAAGATCTTCAACTAAGAGCACATCCTTAATAGTGATGTTACCATGGATAATCTTACCCTTACTCACGGTTTTACTTTTTGAGTTATCCCCAAAGGTTATCTCTGGTCCAGCACAACTTACTACTTCTGATAGTAGACTTTTCTGTCCAGTCATATGTCTTGAACATCCACTGTCCAAATACCATGTTGAGCTACTGATCTTGGTTTTCTTCACCTGTTCCTGCAAGCACAAATTTTAGTATCTAGTACCCAATCTATTTGGGTCCAAGCCTTATTAGTCCCTTTGGAACCCACATTTGTACAATTTGTACTTCGGGTATCCATGGAGGTGTGTGCAACAGAGGGTCTGTTGTTTCTAACATTGTGCATCTTAGTATGTTGTTCTTCTCTTCTGTTTCTGTTTTCTAGCCTGTATCTCTTCTGAACTGGTCTAGAATTGTAGTACTGGTAGTTTTTAACCTTCATAGGAGGTTGTCTTCCTGAGTTGAATCCTCTTCTGATTCTAGAACTCTAGGTCAACTTTTTCTTTAGGTTCAACATAACCCAGACCATAATGCATCCTTTTGTTCATCTGATTTACATTCCTTTCAACTGAAGCAGTAGTTACTTCTGGTTTCTGTACCACACTGGATTTCACAAAGTGAATATACTTCCCTTTGCATATATCCAGTTTTGGCTTAGTATTCGTTTTTGAAGTGCCTTCATTATTACAAAATCCGAGACCACTCCTGTCTCCAGATTGTTTTTGTAACTCTTGCATCTTTTCCAGTGAAATAGAGGACTTGTTCCAAGCATTTACCAGTAGTGATATCTTCTGGTTTTCAGAAAGCATCTTCTGGTAATCTGCTTTTGCTCTTTCATTCTCTGTTTTTAATTTACTCATCTCAACTTGTAACTCATTACAGCTGTCTACTTGCAAGCAAGTTAACATACTGTTCTGATCTTTTAAGTCCTTATTTTCGATCTTAACTTCCTCGAATGATTGAGAAAGTCTAGAATACTCTTCTACCATGTCGTGTAATGCTTTGACTAACTCAGTGCGTGTAAATTCATCAGAATCAAAGTCAAATACCTCTCCATATGTCGAGGTTGAATCAGTATTTGCCATCAGACATTTGATCTCATCTTCATCACTTTCACTCGAATGGCTTTCAGAACCAGAAGATTCAGAACTTGAGTCTGCCTATTTGGACTTACTTTTTTCTGCAATCATTGCTTTCCTGTCTCTTCTGGTCTTTTTATCATTGCGTTTGACACCCTTCTTCCTCTGGTCATCCTTCTTTGGTTTTGGACAATCAGCAATGAAGTGTCCAACTTTTCCACAGTTAAAGCATGCCATATCACTAGGTGATGATTCTTTTTTGAAATTGCGGTTGGGACTTTGAAATGTTCTATGATTCTTTCTCATGAATCTGGAAAACTTCTTAACAAATAATGACATTGCGTCATTGCTTATCTGTTCAACACTTCTCTCAGAAGTGTTCTCTAAAGCATTAGCAAAAGATGAGCTTGGAGCAACTGTAGTAGTAGAGTTAACAGTAGCTGCGAGAGCTTTGGTTGGTGGATTTGCTAAGGGCTCTTCTCCATTTCGAACTTCAAGTTCAAACTCATATGCCTTTAAATCCGAGAACAAGTCGTGTAGTTCTAACTTGTTGAGATTCCTGGAAGCTCTCATTGCCATTGTTTTGACGTCCCATTCTCTGGGTAGGCCTCTCATTACCTTTAATTCAATTTCTCTATTGCCAAAATCTTTCCCAAGAGCTGAGAGTTCATTGATGAGGCTGTTGAATCGTTCATCAAATTCATTCATAGTTTCTCCAGCCCTCATCTTCATATTCTCAAACTTCTGCATGGCTACAGACAGTTTGTTTTCCTTTGTTTCTTCGTTTCCTTCACAGACCTGAATTAATTTTTCCCAGATTTCCTTGGCAGTATGGCACATCTTGATTTTGCTGAAGGTATTTTTGTCGAGTGTCTTGTATAAAATGTCCTTTGCAACGTTGTCAAGATTGGCTTTCTTCTTGTCCTCACTTGTCCATTCATATCTTGGTTTTTCAAGCATTTGAGGTGCACCTTCGGTGATAGCAATAGCTGGATTTGGCTTTAAGATCTTTAATGGACCATCAGTGATGACATACCACATGTCATCATCTTGAGCCGCAAGATGAGCGTGCATTCTGATTTTCCAATTATCGAAATCTTATTTTGAGAACATTGGAACTTTGCTGAAATGAGCCATGTCTGTTAAATATTTTTCAGAACAAGAATAACTCTGCTCTTATACCACTTGTTGAGGATCGGGTTGAGTTTAGAAGGGGGTTGAATAAACTCAATGGCCAACTTATTAAATTCTTTCGAATGATGTGCTAAAATCCTGTTAGAGATTTTAACGATTCTTGTTCAAGTATAAAGACCAGCAGATCACAAGATAATGTGCGGAAAACGATCTGTTGGTTAGTGGGCGAAAAATGACAAAGCCGAAAAACAGTAGATAGCACAAGGTTTGTTTCTAGAAGTTCGAAGATGAATCTTCTACGTCTCCCCTTCTTCTGTTTCTAGAAGGTATCACTAAAATACTTTGGTGAATACAGCACAACAATTGTACACACCCACTTCAATAGGACTTGCCCTTCGCCTATTGAAACTCTTAGCTTTACAACTCAACTTCTTGAATGATCTTAAATTCTGGAAAAGACACTTTTCCAGTTACAAATTCTTCTATCAATGAATTGATGAAATAAATAGCCTAAGAATATATAACTGAAGTAGCTAGCACAATATGATCTCATTGATCAACAGTATGCAATGAAGCGTGAGCTGCCTTTTTCAGTGTTGAGCTCTTTAGATAACTGAAAGTTCTAACAGTGCTCGAATGATGTTTATCAAATCAGATTTTTGTTCAATACTTTGTTACCCTTCACAAAATCCTTCATCTCCATATATAGGCTCTATTCAACGTTCCAAAAACTGAACGGCTCTTTTCTTTTTGATGGTTCAACTTTATTGCTTAAAATGGACCCTGCAGAATACATTAAAAGTAATCAGTCGCAGTTCATACCAAAAATGGTATACCGTCTTAAATGTTCTTGTATAGCATTTAATGGCATTTAATGAAGCAATAAATGCTGGTATCACTTTAATAGATCAACGGTAATATTTAGAGACTTTGAGATACGCAAGATTCTGTTAGTGTATATTTCGAATTGTGTATCCTTCTAGTTCTGGTTTTAGCTAAGAAATTATTTAAGCAGGTTTTAGCTTGATACAAGTACTTCTGGTTTACAACATCTACTGGTTCTACTGGTTTTGTACTTATCCTACATCTACTGTGTGGGGACCCGGACGTTAATCCATTCCTTAATCGTCTTTAGGAATAAATAATCAAGTATAATGAACAGGGTCTAAATTTTTTTTTAAAATGCAAAGCGGAAACGTAATGTAATTAAATTCAAATTACATATTAAACATAACATACAATTATTGTATGATCTACAATAATCCAACTAGGTTCAACTACAAGTCAGTGCTGAATCCTAAGTTGCTTCAAAGCCCGGATCTCCACGCTATCTAGTCCAGCCTCGTACTCTCCTTGACCCTGATCCTAGCCCACATGTTGCCATGCACACATACAAACAAGACAACAGCCGGATAACTCCGGTGAGATATAAATATCCCAGTATAAATCATGTATACATGCCATCATATAAACAATATAAAAGCATGAGACAGTAAATCATATCCTATATCAAAATCATGATATGAATCAAAAACAAGAATAAGTCATATTCTAAACATGTACCATTATCCGGAACATAATTCAATATCAAGAATAAATCATATTCTAAGCATGTACCAATATCAGGAACATAATTCAACATCCATCAATATCAATCAATATAACTGTCACTCAAATTCGTGACTCTACGTTTTAGACTAGATTCAATCCTAGCCTAGGGATCCCGGTTTCCAAATGTGGTGTTCCTAAATCGAATTCCGTAATAGAAGGAACTCTGTTCCTATTACTCGATATAACCAAATATGGTGTTCCTATATCGAATTCCGATATAACCAATTATGGTGTTCCTATATCGATTTCCGTAATAGAGAGATTCCAATTCTATTTACTCGATATAACCAAAAATCCGGAGTCCTGACCTATCCGTCATAGACTGTGACCTATCCGTCATAGACTGTAGCTTTATCGCTAATATCGTTATCTTGAGACATCGTGCAATGTTCCCGTGGCGATTCCACCACTATCAGGAACTTCTGTCACAAGATTACTCATCTGATACCTGCTATCTATAATCAAGAAAACAAGTACATCAGTCAACTCAATGCAAATATCAATGCAATAAAGTAAAGTATGTGATTTGGGAAACTCGAGTCAAACCTCACTCGAGTGGTGTAATCTCAACTCAACATTAATTTATACCTTTATCTTCTCGCTTAGAAGAAGAAGAAGAAGTCCCGACTCTATCTCGGTCCATTACCAATCTGGTAATAACAATACCGAACAGATATAATATCAATAACAACTCAATTCAGAACCTGTTCTGATCAATTCAAATCAAAACACATAATCTGATCAATGTCGAATCAAGACACCATCCAATTCATATCGACAATACTACGATATAATCGAAGTCACTACTGAATCTGATCAATATCAATTAACTGATGTTTCGACGGTATAACAATACAGTCTCGATAACTCCGTCAGTCCGAACATCACAGATATAATACCAGAATTCCTAATCAGTATCGATACCAGTCATAATCTCAATAACAATACATATCTGATATGAATTCTCAGACAAATCGATTCCAAAAATCATAACAATTACATAATCAGTCCATTTCTCAATCTGACTTCGATTCTATGACGTCTAACATGACCAGAATATCATATACGAATCTTATTCAATTCTGACAATATCATAATTTCAGAACATGTCTAAACGTACTAAAACTTACGTCCAATTGTAGCTGTTGTCGCTAGGAACACGATACTGAAGTCGGATTACAATTCAGACGGACGGAATGATCGCAAATCGAATTCTGGAATCAAGGATCAAAGCTTTCCCCGTATTCTCATTTTCTTTCCCCGGGAGAATGAAATGCATGTGTGTATATATATATATACATCTCGCACATGCATTTCGCCAAGTGGCTCGGTGTGCCTTCGGCACGTCTCGCGCATATGCGCGACCATCTTCCGCACATATGCGCGAGGCATTCTGTCTCGGCGCGTAGCTTCACGGAGACTCGCGCATATGCGCGCACCTCTTCCGCGCATGTGCGCGAGGAATTCTTCACAACTCTCGGGTTGTGTCGCGCATGTGCGCGAATTCAAATTGCGCATGTGCGCCAACCTTTCTGTAGTGCTCGCGCATAAAATCGCGCATGTGCGCCGATGCTACTGTCTTGCATCATGGCTACTGCCTTGCTCGCGCATATGCGTGCCTACCCTTCGCGCATATGCGCGAGACCTTCGGCTCTCGCACGTCAAATTTCATATGCACTATTTCAATTCGTGTCTCGGTTAGCCCTTTAATAATCGTCTTGATTAGCATCAATAATCATAATTTAACACGATATAAAATCTTGGGCATTACATTTCTTCCCCTCTAAGATATGATTTCGTCCTCGAAATCACAAGCAATTCACCCGTGTAATACAGATAATCATATCATATCTCAAATCAGATACAAGAAGGAGATATACCGAAACGACAATAATCTTATATCAACGAAATCACTTGTGATTGAATTAATTTCAGAACAATGGCTATACCACATCCGTATATACCAATCAACAATTCATAACAATCAATATCCCGGTCAGAGATACACTCAATCTTCGATTTCAAATACCAACAGTCATCGTCCGACATTGGCTTAATAATCTACGTATTCTGAGCTATCCTCATTTCTTCTGAATCAGTTTCATTTTTCTTATCAAATATCTGATCCTATCAATTCCAATCTCAGGCATCACTGCAATATCATTCCTATAAGAAGGAGAATAGCAGTTTTCACTGTACAATACTTCAACTCAAGCTATTTCGATACTCGTTTAGTAGCTATTATCGTACAATAATTCAAAAGTGACAATGAATCATGTCAACTAGTGCTATAATCCAGCACTACATTTCCTGGATATCCTCCAGTATCAGGATAGTTCACTCCGACTATCCGTCAATTTATAAATCATAGATGAAAATTCATGCCATACACTCAGCCAAAAGTAGAAAATCAAATGAAAATCACAGTCTGATAAAATCAACTCTGGCATTCAATACAATCTGACTCATGTTTCTGACATATCTCTCATGGTCATATTTGTACGTCATCCTGTACAATATAACCTATACAGATTTGAAAAATTGTTCAATCATAACCACTATCTTGGCAAAATTGCAGTAGTGTCATCACACAATCCATAGAAATGTACTCCCATTTCTATTTAGAAATCACATATCAAGATCATTAATCGACAAGTTTCTATCTTTCTGTCTTCATCTGTTAACTGATTTCATCTGTTTATATCAAAACTGTCTATTCGAATTATCATACATTTCCTGTTACCAGAATAATACTGAAACTACTACTGTGTGCATCTGACAATACCTGTCATTTCAAATGCGAATATCTGACACAAACAAATCAGCTACTAATATAAATTAAAGAAAAATACCTAACTGGTATTCAGTTCTGACTATCAAAATCAAGTTCTGAACAGTCTGATCAAACTTCTGAATCGCTGAATTTTCAAAACCAGTTCTGAGTCGACTGGACTGTATATAAACTCAACGGTTCATATCAATCGGTATCAAACACGGACTCAGAATGATAATAATATCGGATCAGATTCAAAATATCAATACGCAATACTGATCTAATAACTGCATAGAACGCCATTTCTGACATTTCGAAAATTCTGCCATATTCAATGTCGTTCTTAGCCACTGATCACGGTCTTACTGTGCACAATCAATCAGTATACTATCCTCAGATATCATAGACTCTGAATACAATCGGTTACAATCAAAATTCATATCCGAACAATTCTGTATACAACACTCTCAGTACCCAGAATATTCAATACAACTGTCAACTGTCCGATTCAATCAATCATACGCTGCGAATATATCAAAATATCATAGATAAAACGAGCATATATCATGAGAATTTCTCTGAATATCGGATTTATCAACCCATAATTAGAACTGAAGTACTTTACAGAGAAACATATAATCAGATGTAAATCTAACTCTTCAGGCAATAAATCTTTCAACTGATATCTCAATTCTCTCAATTCAATCAGTATCAGTCTACAAAAAAATCGAAAATGAAACCAATACCTGGAATCAAATCAAGGCTGAAATCACTCTCCCAGATACATGACAACCCTGAAATATCATCTGAAAGACTATAGCAAACTTCCTGCTACTAGTGAATCTATTCATGATAGGCTCATCTTCAGTAATCAACGTATATACGAGGAATTACTCCATTCCTTTCGATAATCATCGAATCATATATAATATGGATATCAAGGAATTCAAAATCAAGAATCCTTACCGTATATCATTCATTCTTTGGCCATTTCAGGTCCGAATCTTACCATCTCCTGGCAAGAATCTAAAATAGCTCTGTACTTGTTCGATATATATCAATATCAATAACGTAATCCGAATCAGGCAACACAAGTACAACACAATCTAATTCAATCTCATTCTCATCTTACTGCAGTATACAATATATCACAGAATATCACTGATATCAAATTCTTTCCCCAAAAAGTAAGGAAATAATACTACAATAGATACAGACCCAACAGGTAAAGCATATATCAATGCCACTCAATCAAGGATAATCATAATGAATGCATTAGTATATATCAATACATATGCAATATAATCATAAAATATCAGTACCTGTCACTGTATCATCAAGTGTGTCCTGGGTCTGTTTCTCGATCGCTCCCACCAGAGGATTCTGCTCCCTGAAATCTTCGGGGGCCTCTCTGTGGACAAGCTTTAGCACAATGTCCTTGCTGTTTACAGATATTGCACCTACCAGTCACTCCCTGACATTGCTCCGTGGAATGTCTTCCACCGCAATTCCTGCAATAAACTCCAGTATATCTCGGACTAGAACCGCTGGAGCTAGATGAACCACTCCCTAACTTCTTGAATGGCTTCTTTCGAGCTTTCAGCAAATCCTGCTTTCCACTCATACTACCGCGATCAATTCGGAGAGAAGGTTGCTGTGTCTGGGGTTGCACCGCACACAACCTTTTCAGTTGTCTAATCAGACTCGTCTCCGCTCTCTTCGCTCTACTCAGGACATCAGCAAAATGGTACGGCCGCTGCATATTCATCAATGCAACTATCTCCGAGTTCAATCCTCTAATGAATTGAGTCGTTACCGCTTCATCATTCCCAGCTACATGAGGAGCAAAACGCAGTAGAGTAGAGAATTTATCAACATATCCTTCAATATTCAGTTGACCTTGGCTTAAATTCTCAAATTCTACTTTCTTGTCCTCTCGGTACGATCCTGAGAAGAATCTTCGATAAAATTCATCTTTAAAGACTTCCCATGTGATCACAGCACCCCGCAGTTCTAGTATTCCTTTGGTTGTAATCCACCAACTCCTGGCGGCCTCTTGTAACTGATGGAATACCAGTTTAACTCTCTGTTCATTTGTACAATCAACTAAATCAAACATGATTTCTATGTCATCAAACCAGTTTTCACAATCTTCAGATGTCTCGATACCACTCAGAATCGGCGGTTGCAGTAACTGAAACTCTCTCAGCTTTACTTCCATCTGAGTTTCTGATACATCTATCTGATCAGACGAAGTACTGCCTCTTTCTGGAATCCTTCTAGGAGGAATATCTGATAATCACAGATGTTAGTAGTAACAGGAGACAAATCCGTCTCAATCCCAATCCTGATCAGCTTACCTCTGATCAAGAATTGGTTCTGATCCAGTTTCAAATAATACATATTACCAAATCAACTCAGATATTCAAGTAACATGTAGCTTAATATCCAGTAAAAACATACTGAAATCTTAACATATACAATGTAATTTCAACATTATATTCAATCATCTGCCATATAAATCCAGGCAGTAAAACATAATATCATGCTAGCATACACAATATAATTCCACATTATAAGCAATCACATGCTAGCAATCACATGCAAGGAAAGAAAACTCATTCTACCCCGCTCACTCTTCTCTATCTCAGCGCTAAGGAACCTATAGTTCAATGACCTACAGCTCTGAAACCTAATGCTCTGATACCACCTGTTGTGGGGACCCGGACGTTAATCTATTCCTTAATCGTCTTTAGGAATAAATAATCAAGTATAATGAACATGGTCTAAATTTTTATTTTTTTTTTTAAATGCAAAGCGGAAACGTAATGTAATTAAATTCAAATTACATATTAAACATAACATACAATTATTGTATGATCTACAATAATCCAACTAGGTTCAACTACAAGTCAGTGCTGAATCCTAAGTTGCTTCAAAGCCCGGATCTCCACGCTATCTAGTCCAGCCTCGTACTCTCCTTGACCCTGATCCTAGCCCACCTGTTGCCATGCACACATACAAACAAGACAACAGCCGGATAACTCCGGTGAGATATAAATATCCCAGTATAAATCATGTATACATGCCATCATATAAACAATATAAAAGCATGAGACTGTAAATCATATCCTATATCAAAATCATGATATGAATCAAAAACAAGAATAAGTCATATTCTAAACATGTACCATGATCCGGAACATAATTCAATATCAAGAATAAATCATATTCTAAGCATGTACCAATATCAGGAACATAATTCAACATCCATCAATATCAATCAATATAACTGTCACTCAAACTCGTGACTCTACGTTTTATACTAGATTCAATCCTAGCCTAGGGATCCCGGTTTCCAAATGTGGTGTTCCTATATCGAATTCCGTAATAGAAGGAACTATGTTCCTATTACTCGATATAACCAAAATATGGTGTTCCTATATCGAATTCCGATATAACCAATTATGGTGTTCCTATATCGATTTCCGTAATAGAGAGATTCCAATTCTATTTACTCGATATAACCAAAAATCCGGAGTCCTGACCTATCCGTCATAGACTGTGACCTATCCGTCATAGACTGTAGCTTTATCGCTAATATCGTTATCTTGAGACATCGTGCAATGTTCCCGTGGCGATTCCACCACTATCAGGAACTTCTGTCACAAGATTACTCATCTGATACCTGCTATCTATAATCAAGAAAACAAGTACATCAGTCAACTCAATGCAAATATCAATGCAATAAAGTAAAGTATGTGATTTGGGAAACTCGAGTCAAAACTCACTCGAGTGGTGTAATCTCAACTCAACATTAATTTATACCTTTATCTTCTCGCTCAGAAGAAGAAGAAGAAGTCCCGACTCTATCTCGGTCCATTACCAATCTGGTAATAACAATACCGAACAGATATAATATCAATAACAACTCAATTCAGAACCTGTTCTGATCAATTCAAATCAAAACACATAATCTGATCAATGTCGAATCAAGACACCATCCAATTCATATCGACAATACTACGATATAATCGAAGTCACTACTGAATCTGATCAATATCAATTAACTGATGTTTCGACGGTATAACAATACAGTTTCGATAACTCCGTCAGTCCGAACATCACAGATATAATACCAGAATTCCTAATCAGTATCGATACCAGTCATAATCTCAATAACAATACATATCTGATATGAATTCTCAGACAAATCGATTCCAAAAATCATAACAATTACATAATCAGTCTGTTTCTCAATCTGACTTCGATTTTATGACGTCTAACATGACCAGAATATCATATACGAATCTTATTCAATTATGACAATATCATAATTTCAGAACATGTCTAAACGTACTAAAACTTACGTCCAATTGTAGCTGTCGTCGCTAGGAACACGATACTGAAGTCGGATTACAATTCAGACGGACGGATTGATCGCAAATCGAATTCTGGAATCAAGGATCAAAGCTTTCCCCGTATTCTCCTTTTCTTTCCCCGGGAGAATGAAATGCATGTGTGTATATATATATATACATCTCGCACATGCATTTGGCCAAGTGGCTCGGTGTGCCTTCTGCACGTCTCGCGCATATGCGCGACCATCTTCCGCGCATATGCGTGAGGCATTCTGTCTCGGCGCGTAGCTTCACGGAGACTCGCGCATATGCGGGCACCTCTTCCGCGCATGTGCGCGAGGAATTCTTCACAACTCTCGGGTTGTGTCGCGCATGTGCGCGAATTCAAATTGCGCATGTGCGCCAACCTTTCTGTAGTGCTCGCGCATAAAATCGCGCATGTGCGCCGATGCTACTGTCTTGCATCATGGCTACTGTCTTGCTCGCGCATATGCGCACCTACCCTTCGCGCATATGCGCGAGACCTTCGGCTCTCGCACATCAAATCTCATATGCACTATTTCAATTCGTGTCTCAGTTAGCCCTTTAATAATCGTCTTGATTAGCATCAATAATCATAATTTAACACGATATAAAATCTTGGGCATTACATACTGGTTTTTCCTTAGCATCTCCACAATAAATTTAATTCTAACAAATTCCCAAATAAATCTAGATGTATTTCAGCCTCTAGTATCCCAGAGATAACTTTTGTCGGATATATCAAGAGCGGAAAATTCAAGCTTTGATATATTTGACATAATCAAATCTATATAAAACAATTTATAAGTTAACAGATTATACATTATTGATTAACAATAAAAATAGATTTAAATATATAGATAGATCACAAAATATAAGTGACATGTTTGTATTCATGAGGTGAAACAATAATTTAAGAAATTAAGAAAAAAGGTGCATATGTATCAAATAATAAGAAAACATGTAATAATCGAAATATGAACATTTTTGGAGAGTTGACCATGGATGGTGACATACATGAAATCTCATCAAGTATGTATATATGCATAAAATTAATTAACAAACATAAACATACATTAAATCCACTGGAAGACATATTCAAGATTGGTGATAGTGGATGACATGAAGAATTTTTTTTCTTATAATCGTGCTGATAACGTATTATAAAATGATAACGTATTATCAATAAATGCAAAATACTAACTAGAGATAATGCAAAGCAAAAGTAAGCAAAACAATCAAATTCTATATATCAAAAGAGTTACATGAATGACATATATAGGTACAAGAAATCCTTAGATAAGATAATTATAATATCGAAATAAATTGATATGATTACGATTCTTTACAATCTCCAAAAGATATGATTACTCAATCTTTGATTATCTTGACATCCATAATATTGCAACACTTATTTCATTTAACCCTTAAAAAAAATTTATAAGCTTTAATTTCATATCAAATTAGGAATCCTACTTGAATCAAAATACTCTAATTCCATTATTCAAAATCTTTCATATATGTATTTTCTAACTTTGAAAATTCAAATATATACATAATATATATATATATATATATATATATATATATATATATATATATATATATTATATGTATAAATGTATATATATTTAAAATGGAGTTAGGAGAAGAGCTAAAGTGTGATACCCTTGTCCCACATCTAAAAAATCAAAGATTTAAAATGAGTTTATAATGGCTTATAATGGACTTCTATAGCAACTTGGGTTAATCATTTTCGTAAAGTGAGGACGAATATGAAGTAGTTGCTATAGGGGCCCAATGTGCAGTCACGCAGCCGTGGAAGGGGAGACGTAGAAGATTTTATCTTCGAACTTCCAGAAAAAATCACTGTTCTACTGCCTACTGTTTTATAGTGTTTCACCGTACTCCATTGGATCGTTTCGCACTTATTATTGTGATCTACTGGACTTATTCTTGAACAAGATAAGCTATAATCTCTTACAGGATTTTAGCACCCTTTGTTAAATAAACCAACAAAGGAAAGAGTTTATTCACCCCCCCCCTTCTAAACTCTATATCGATCTCCAACAAGTGGTATCAAAGTAGATTTTTCTTGTTCTATATTTACAACAGTATGGCACACTTCAGAAAGGTTCCCATGTTCTCAAAAGAAGACTTTGATGATTGGAAAATCCGGATGCAAGCTCATATTGTAGCTCAAGGCGATGGCATGTTGTTTGTCATCACAGATGGTCCATTGGAGATTTTAAAGCCTAACACTGTTGTTGCTGTTACTGAGGGGGCACTCCAGATGGTTGAGAAGCATAGAAGTGAATGGACTAGCGAAGATTAAAAGAAAGCCAATCTTGGTAATGTAGCGAAGGACATTCTCTACAAAACTCTCGACAAAAATACCTTCAGTAATATCAAGATGTGTTCTACTGTTAAAGAGATTTGGGAAAAACTCATCCAAATCTGTCAAGGAATGAACAGACGAAGGAGAATAAACTGTCTGTAGCAATGCAGAAATTTGAGAATCTCAAAATGAAAGCTGGAGAAACTCTGAATGATTTTGATGAACGTTTCAGCAGCTTGATTAATGATAGGTTTGTCCAGAGAATGAGATGTAAAAACTATGGCTATGAGAGTATCTAAAGATCTGAACAAGTAAGAATTACATGACTTGTTCGCAGACTGAAAAGCCTATGAGTTTGAACTGGAAGTGAGAAGCGGAGAGGATCCCTCAACGAATCTATCTACCAAGGCTCTCACTGCTACTACTACTACTGCTGCAGTTGTTCCAAGTACATCACCTGCTAATGCCATTGAAAGCACATCTGAGAAGACTGGTGAACAGATCAGCGACAATGCAATGTCTCTATTTGTGAATAAATTTTCCAGATTTATGAAGAAGAATCATCGAGCTTACCAGGGTCCTAACCGAAACTTTAAGAAAGATTCACCATCTGGTGACATGGCGTATTTCAATTGTGGAAAAGTTGGGTACTTCATTGCTGATTGCCCGAAGCCAAAGAAAGATGATTAGAAGAAAAAGGAATACAGGAGGAATGACAAGAAATCCAGAAGATATCGCAAAGCGATGATTGCAAAGGAAAGCAAATCTAAATGGGCGGATTCCAGTTCTGAGTCTTTTGACTCGGAAAGTCATTCTACTGATAGCGATGCAGAAGAGATCAAATGTCTCATGGCAGACATTGAATCCACCTCGACATCTGGAGAGGTATTTGACTTTGACTCAAATGAATTTACACAAACTGATTTGGTTAAAGCACTACATGATATGGTGGAGGATTACTCGAGACTTTCTCAGTCATTTGAGGAAGTTAAGATTGAAAATCAAAACTTAAAGGATTAAGTCAGTAAGTTCGCTTGCTTGCAAGAGAATAGCTGCAATGATTTAAAAGTTGAGATGAGTAAGTTAAGAACTGAGAATGACAGGGTTAATGCAGATTACCAGACGATGAAGTCTGATAATCAGAAGTTATCTATTCTGGTAAATGCATCGAACAAGTCTTCTGTTTGTTTAGAGATGATGCAAGAATTGCAAAAGCAATCAGGCGACAGAAGTGGTCTCAGATTCATCAATAGTGAAAGCACTTCCGAAATGAGTACTAAGCCAGAACTAGATACAAGCAAAGGGAAATACATTCATTTTGTTAAATCCAGTGTGGTATATGAACCAGTAGTACCAACTGTTCGAGTTGAAAGGACTGTAGATCAGACGAACAGAAGGAAGCATTATGGTATGGGTTATGTTGAACCTAAGAGAAGAGTTCGCCAGAGTTCTTGATCCAGCAGAGGATTCAACTCGGAATGAAAACCCTCTATGAAGGTTAAAACTACATTACTATAATTATAGACATGTTCAGAAGAGATACAGGCCAGAGAACAAAAACAAAAGGGAAGAACAACATTCTAAGATGCATTCTGTTAGAAATAGCAGACCTTCTGTTGCACACACCTCTTTGGATACCCGAAGTACAAGGTCACTTAGAATTGTACAAATGTTGGTTCCTAAAGGACTAACAAGGATTGGACCCAAATAGACCGGGTACCAGATACTAAAATTTGTGTTTGCAAGAAAAGGAGAAGAAAGCCAAAATCAGCAGCTCCACATGGTATCTGGACGGTGGATGTTCCAAATACATGACTGGACAGAAGAATCTACTATCAGAAGTAATGAATTATACTGGACCAAAGATAACCTTTGGGGAAAACTCAAAAGATAAAACCGTAGGTAATGGTAAGATTATCCATGGTAACATTACTATTAATGATGACTCTATGTTGAATTTTTTTTGGTACAACTTGATTGGCATTAGCCAATTATGTGATAATATTTACTCTGTAGCTTTTCAGAAGCACACATGTATAGTTAAAAATGCTGATGAGTCTACTGTATTAACTGGAAAAAGAGAAGACAACACATACAAAGTTTCATGCAATAAAGATCATATTAATGTTCCTACATTTTTAGTTGCTTCTCTTAGTGATAAACATTGTCTATGGCACAAGAGATTGAATCACCTGAACTTCAAATCAATCAATAACCTCAAGAAGCAAGACATAGTTGATGTTTTGCCTGATATGTGTTGATGTTTCGTAAAATCTCTTCAAGATTAACACTTTGCTACAACTTTGAGAAGAGTTTGTAAACTGAAAAAGAGTCTTTTTCAGAACCTTGTTATATTCGTTTTTACTGAGTTGTGTAACTAAGAGTTTCAATAGGCTAAGAGTAAGCCCTATTGAAGTGGGTGTGTACAAGTGTTGTACTGTAATATCCAAAGTCTTTTAGTGATACCTTCTTAAAACAGAAAAAGGGAGACAGAGAAGATTTTATCTTCGAACTTCCAGAAACAACCATTGTTCTACTGCCTACTGTTTTATTGTGTTTCACCGTACTCCATTGGATCGTTTCCGCACTTATTATTGTGATCTGCTGGACTTACTCTTGAACAAGATAAGCTGTATTCTCTTATAGGATTCTAGCACCCTTTGCTAAATCAACCAACAAAGGAAAGAGTTTATTCACCCCCTCCTCTAAACTCTATATCGATCCCCAATAGTATTGACCTTCAAAGCAAGGCTGGTTGCAAAGAATTATACTCAAAGGAAAGGAATTGACTATGATGAAACCTTTTCACCAGTTGTTATGTTTAATTCCATTAGAATACTATGAGATATGGCAAATGTATGTAAAGACTGCATTCCTCAATGGAGACATCAAAGGAGAAATTTATATGTCTCAACCTGAGGGATACAAATCAGTAGAAAGTGAGCATAAGGTATGCAAACTTCATAGATCAATATATGGTCTCAAGCAGGCGTCAAGGAGTTGGAACCTCCGATTTGATAGAACTATCAAGGAATTTGGTTTTGCTAAAAATCCTGAGGAACCATGCGTGTACAAGAAAGTTAGTGGAGTGCAGTGAAATTCCTTGTACTTTATGTTGATGACATCCTACTCATTGCGAATGATGTAGGATTACTGCTATCAATTAAAGTATGGTTAGCAAGTAAATTCTCCATGAAAGACATCGGTGAAGCATCCTAGGTATTGGGAATACAAATATATAGAGATAGATCAAAGACGATGCTAGGGATCACCCAAGCCACTTATATCGATACCATTTTGAAGTGATTCTCTATGAAAGAGTCCAAGAGAGGATACTTACCAATGTGTCATGGTGTTGCTCTATCTAAAGCTATGTGTCCCAAAACTAATGAAGAGATAGAGATGACGACACGTATTCCATATGCGCCAGCCATTGGTAGTATCATGTATGGTATGATATCGACACATCCTGATGTTGCTTATGCTCTGAGTGTTACAAGCAGATATGAGGCGAACTCTGGTCCAATGCATTGGAAATCCGGAAAGATATTCTTAAGTATTTGAGAAGGACTAAGAACTTGTTCATGGTCTATGGTGGTGGAGAATTAAAATTGAAAGGCTACACTGATTCTAGCTTTCAATGTTATCTATATAATTTCAACTCGACCTTTGGTTTTGTATTCATGCTTAATGGTGCGGCTGTCTCTTGGAAAAGTTCCAAGCAAGACACCGTGGCGGATTCTACCACTGAAGCTGAATGCATTGCTGCATCTGCTATAGCCAAAGAGGCAGCTTGGATGACGGATTTTTTCCAAGAGTTGGGGGTTATTCCTAATGGAGTTGATCTAGTCCCGGTGTACTACGACAACACTGGTGCCGTTGCGCAAACAAAGGAACCAAGGTCTCATCAGCGATCCAAACATGTACTGAGGAAATTTCGCATCATCGGGGAGATTGTGGAAAGATGAGATATATCAGTCGAAAGAGTCCCCTCTGCAGATAATGTTGCTGATCCACTTACAAATCCCTTGACAGGACCATTGTTTGAGAAGCATCGTGAAGCAATTGGATTAAAGTTTATGGTTAGTTGGCTCTAGGGCAAGTGAGAGATTGTTAGAGTAGATATCCTGTCACGCCCCGAGACCAAGGCATCGATGACATCCAGCATTGTTAATCAAATAACAATAAGCCTCGTAGAAAATAGCCAAATACTAGTCTATTTCATAAAATTCTATTGTCTTTACATGAAAGGAAAAATACAGAAGTTGCGAAAGCGAAAAGTATATACATTACTAAGAATGACAACGAAATACTAATGGGCTTGAACATCCAGAACTTGAATTCCTTTCTTCTAATTCTTTACTAGCCCCAGAACTGCTCCTGCTCCTTTTGTTCTACCAGTTCTTCATTCTCATATGGAGAGGGACATAAGGGGGGTGAGCGTTTTGGGAAACACTCACCAAGTGGGGCCGATCGAATACCAGAAAACATTTTATACATAATACTTTTAAAATCTTCTTCTTTTACATAGCATAATATATCAGAGTGGGACGAACATAAGTTAATCATTGAAAAAATCAGAGCTTCAGAGTTAGATGAACACAAATCAGACTTAGAACAAATCAGAACTTCGAATCAGAACATTTCAGAACAGAACTTATCAGATCCGATCAGACAAACAAATTATAATGATCATGGGCTATCCTTTATCTTGGGCTCCCTCTGAGGCCTTCTCCTGTAAATGGGATCCCTCTGGGGCTTTTTCCCGCATCCGGGCTCCCTCTGGGGTCTTCTCCCATAGACAGGCTCCATCTGAGGCCTTTTCCCTCACAGGCTTTCCTGATACACCATTATCATATTCAAACAAATAATTTATCATTCGGAGACAAATTGGTTAAAACAGAATGACACAAACATAGAATGAAACGGAGAAGCATAAACGAACAAACAGATGGAACGAAACGAAACGATTTGAAGTAACTTAGTGATTTTCGAAATCCACACTTATTCACATCATGCAGTAGATGATCGAATTTTAAAATATACATAATCTTCAAAACATATAAACCCAATTACCTGAAAGATTGTTCCAAAAATCTTGGAATGAACGAGTTGGAGCTTGATACTGAAAAACCAGTGACCTTGCAAAAATGTTTGCGCCTAATTAAACCGTTGGATGGATCTGAATTTTGGATATGTTGCTTCAACCACGTGTAGGTATATTCTGAATGGTGAAGATTGGATTTGGATGTGTAAAACAATGAGTAAAACGTTCTGAAATTGGGAAGAATTTTTGGTACTCGAAAACTGCAACTTTTGGAGAAAGCTTTTGATGTTGTTTTTTGTGTGATTTCACTCATTATGTTGCCACTATTTATAGGCACCAATGTGTCTTTAGGCCTTCACCCTCAATACTAAAGGTTGTATGGTTTATGTCATTAATCACCAATGTGACTTTAATCATTCCCCCTTCATACCAAAGGTTGCATGGTTTATGACATTAATCACCAATGTGACTTTAGGTCGTCCCCCTCCATGCCAAAGGTTGCATGTAATTTTTCGCCTCCATGCCATAATTCATCTTCCATGCAAAACAAAAATCAACTTGGTACTTTGTCTCTTTGTATAGTAAAATTTTGGGTCTTCACATCATTCCCTCCTTGTTTAAGGTTGCGTCCTCGAAACTTGAATTAGCTTGGTCTTTGAAAAGGTAGGGATAAAGGGTGAGAATCTATTCTTCTAGCTCCCATGTTGATTCCCGTTCAGTATGGTTTGACCATTGTATTTTTACGTATGCGATGGTGCGGTGACATAGCACTTGTTTTTTGGTGTCCACTATACGGAT
Source organism: Primulina eburnea (assembly GCF_022965805.1). Taxonomy (NCBI): domain Eukaryota; kingdom Viridiplantae; phylum Streptophyta; class Magnoliopsida; order Lamiales; family Gesneriaceae; genus Primulina; species Primulina eburnea. The sequence continues at coordinate 14,543,002 of NC_133109.1, read as the reverse complement.
ATGGACTTCTTCATATTTCAATTCTTCATTAAGGTTGCCGTCGACTAGCAGTGGTGTAACCTCGAGAATATGACTCGAGTCGGGAATGTATCTTCTTAGTTGCAAAACGTGGAAAACGTTATGGATTCGTGAAATGCCAAGCGGCAAGGCTAGCCGATAAGCTAGGGTTCCGATTCTTTCCAGAATTTCGAAGGGTCCAGCGTATCTTGGGTTCAATTTTCCCGATTTGCTGAAGCGGACCACTCCCTTCATAGGTGCAGCCCTATAATCAAGTTGATCTCAAACCCCACTTCACGGTCAGGAATCGTGCCAGGCAATTTTTCAGGGAAGACGTTCGGAAACTCTCAAATAATCGGAATATCCTCTATATTTAGAGTAACTACGTCATTTGCCTCGTTGATCATTGTTAGTTAGACTTCTTTGCCATACTCCATGGCTTTCTAGGTTTGAGAAGCAGAAAGGAAGGATTTATGTTCCTTAGCCTTGCCATGGAATACGATTTATTCTTGGATTGGAGTTTGGCATTCTTGCTCCGACAATCTACCATTACATGATTCTTGTCCAACCAATCAATTCTCAAGTACAATAAATAAAATCGGCACTGAATATATGTGTATCCATACTTATTTATTCTATCTTAAAATTATCATGATTACTATCTCAAAAACTTAAAACCAATATAGAGTCTTAAAACATAACTCCTTATCAGTCTATTGACTCAAGTCCAAATAATGATAACATAGTTAAAATTTATTTCAACCTTGTATGGAAGAAACTAATTCAATTCTTCTTTTACTAATTCTTTCCTTAATCAAGACTATGAGCCTATAATGCTTTAACACAAAAATGTTTCGTTGGATGTCTTTCTCCTCAAATCTCCTTTTTTTTTCCTATAAGAAGAGTCAGAACTTATTATATATGCTACACTTCCTCGATTCCCATCTATATCTTACTTTATTTTCATAAGGAAATGACCTAAAATAATATAATTTCTTAATATATATTATTTATTATCTTCATAAGATATTACAAAATCCTATATATTTAAATTTTGCACTTAGCATCCCAAATTTAATGTATATATAGTTAATTATTAACTTCTATATCTGAATATCAAAGCTTTTATAATTCTTATCTCATATTTTCATAAATAATTTATTATCTCCGAGTAAAACACATTTTATCTTTAGTCAAAAGCTTATATTTGATAGGTAAATTCCCAAAATGTAAGTCAACTTATATCCGATAGGTGTATTCCCAAAAATATAAGTCAACTTATATCTAATAGGTACATTCCCAATATAATTTACTTATCTTTGTATATTCCCAAAGAAATGTTACATTTCTTTCTTTTCATATCATATAACCATAATACCAGTCTAGCCTACCTTGTCATCTCTCCATCATCACTGCTCTTTTTCCACTACATCCATAGGTACTTATTTTTCTTCTTTCACGTTTTCCACGACAAGGTGCATATAGTTATTTTGTTCTTGCAGTCTATCCATAGCGCCATGAAACTTGGCGATATAATGTTCTTGCTTGCTAGCAAGGTCTTCATATTGATGAAGAGCGGTTAGCAAGATCCTTCTCAGTTTCAATCCTTACAATCAACTTTCGGTTAGGGAAAACTAATCGTACCACGTGAGATGAGTTACATAGAGTTAGGGCGAGCTAGCTCTCTGCTCGATCAAGATGATGGGTGAGACATTGTAAATCAGTTTGAAGCAGGTTCCTAATCTCTATGAGTTCTTGTTTCTCTTGTTTTACTCTAGCGAGTTGAGCCTTTAGGGTTTCAATCTCTCATGTTTGGTTTTCAATGGTAAGTTGACGCATGCGAAGGGCGGCTTGAGCAAGAGTACGAGGGATGGCCATTTCCAATACATATCGAATGAAAAAGGGATCAAAGTTTCATTATCAGATAAGCAAGGTATTTGGATCGAATAGAATGAGATTTTCCAAAAGTGGACAAAATGAGTAATTTCGCACAGATTGAAAGTAATTGAAAAGATTGAGTTTCGAGAATCTATGCGAAAGTATAAGCCATCCAATTATGGTGACATCTTAAATTTGAAGATTTAAACAAACGGAGATGATTGTGATATATCAGATGATTTGGATGGGAAGGCATGGGCTTTTGCCAAAATTTTACTTCGCCAAATTTTGTCAATCAAACTCTCAGCCGGATTATGAACCTAGCGCCTCTAATACCACTTAAATGTCATGCACCGAGACCGAGGCACCAGTGACATCCAGCTTTGTTAATCAAATAACAATAAGCTTCGTAGCAAATAGCCAAATACTAGTCTATTTCATAAAATTCCATTGTCTTTACATGAAAGGAAAAATACAGAGGTTGTGGAAGCGAAAAGTATAAACATTGCTAAGAAAGACAATGGAATACTAATGGGCTTGAACGTCCAGAACTTGAATTACTTCCTTCTAATTCTTTACCAGCCCCAGAACTGCTCATGCTTCTTTTGTTCTACATGTTCTTCATTCTAATCTGGAGAGGGATGTAAGGGGGGTGAGCGTTTTGGGAAACACTCAGCAAGTGGGGCCGATTGAATACCAGAAAACATTTGTACATAATACTTTTAAAACCTTCTTCTTTTACATAGAGTATTATATCAGAGTTGGATGAACATAAGTTAATCATTGAAAAAATCAGAGCTTCAGAGTTGGATGAACAGAAATCAGATTTATAAAAAATCAAAACTTCGAATCAGAACATTTCAGAACAGAACTTATCAGAGCTTATCAGACAAACAGATTATAATGATCATGGGCTATCCTTGATCTTGGGCTCCCTATGGGGCCTTCTCCTGTAAATGGGCTCCCACTGGGGCCTTTTCCCGCATCCGAGCTCCCTCTGAGGCCTTCTCCCATAGACAGCTCTCTCTGGGGCCTTTTCCCTCATAGGCTTTCCTGATTCACTATTATCAGATTCAAACAATAAAACTTATCGTTCGGAGACAAATTGATTAGAACAGAATGACACCAACATAGAACGAAACGGAGAAGCATAAACGAACAAACAGACAGAACGAAATGAAACGATTTGAAGTAACTTAGTGATTTAGAAATCCACACTTATTCACATCATGCATTAGACGATCAAATTTTTAAACATACATAATCTTTAAAACATATAAACCCACTTACCTGAAATATTATCTGAAAATCTTGGATGAACAAGTTGGAGTTTTACACTGAAAAACCAGTCGCCTTGCAAAAAATTTTGCAGCTAATTGAACCGTTGGATCGATCTGAATGTTGGATATGTTGCTCCAAACACGTGTAGGTATATTATGAACAGTGGAGATTGGATTTGGATGTGTAAAACAATGAGAAAAACTTTCTGAAATTGGGTAGAATTTTTGGTACTCGAAAATTGTAAATTTTGGATAAATCTTTTGATATTGTTTTGGTGTGATTTCACTCATTATTTTGCCAATATTTATAGGCACCAATGTGATTTTAGGCCTTCCCCCTCCACACCAAAGATTGCATAGTTTATGGCATTAATCATCAATGTGACTGTAGGCATTCCCCCTCCACACCAAAGGTTGCATGGTTTATGACATTAATCATCAATGTGACTTTGTCTTCTCCCTCCATGCAAAAGGTTGCATGTAATTTATTTTCCTCCATGCCATAATTCATCTTCAATGCAAAAAAAAAAAAAAAAAAAAAAATCAAATTGGTACTTTGTCTCTTTGTATAGTAAAATTTTGGGTCTTCACATACCCTGTAAGCCAAATGTTGGCTAGGGATTTTATTGACTCAGTTGTAATAAACAATATTATTTTAATATAATTCATTATTTCATGGTTTGTTATTTCTTTATCTGTATACCCATGTGAACAACATAGATAAAGACCTTGATTATACTTTAATACAAATGAATCGTAATTCGATGTTGAAACTCATTTGTGAGCACTGTATAATCTAAATTCGTTCCTATTGATTCAGCCGCCTAAACATGTATAAAGTCTCTTGAGCTCGAGACTAGTATATGTGATGTTGTGTACCGCGTTTCTTGGTAAGAGCATAGAGATATCCAAACATGCAGATGGGTAGTCATATGATGATTATACCGAACAACCCTCCCTCGGACTTTCCAAGTGATTATCATTAATCGAGATGATAAGTCCGTGGTTATGATTGTACACCATTAGTCCTTACAATCCGGGACAACACTGAGGCTCTATATACTAGAGCTGTGCTTTGACTCGTTTACGGGCTTTAGGAGATTCATCAGGTGGCGAGATTTGATACAGTTGCGACACATGTAGGAGCCAGTTCATTGTATTCGGGAATTCACCGCTCACCTATGGGTGTGAATATCCTATGTGATCTGATAAAATAATAGTGCGTGAAATCTCTGGCCAGAGTATGAGATGTACGTTAGAGAAGCAGTTCTCCAATAGTACATGCGATGCCACTATTTATATATCACATAGTTACCGAATTATTATGCAACCCTCGATGAACCAATGGTTGCAGATTCGATCGGGATATATGAGATGAAGGGATCTTACTGTACGTTAATCTTAATCGACTGGTTCTTGCAGGCACTATCAATGACACGTGGGGAATCATGGGCGATGCTATTAGACGCTCTTATCATGAATCGATTGGTTTAATTAGAAATATGATTTCTGACATTCTCATGATCAATTGTTGATACAAAATGGGGAAAATAAGGGTAAGCCCAAATAAAGGATTATGTCCTAAATCACAGCTAGCTCTATCTCTGAACTATTGAGGGTCACACAAGCACTGGATCATTTGTTCCCGTTGAGAAAATAAATTTATGAAGTTGAATTTATATTATGATATAGTAAATTCAAGAAGTTGAATTTATGATAATTAAATTTGAGAAATTAAATTCAAGAAGTTGAATTTATAAGATAGTAAATTCAAGAACGAATTTACGAAATTTGGAGAGAATAAATTCAAGAAGTTGAATTTATAAAATTTGATGATTTAATTTATTAAACTCAAAAGTTGAGTTTATTAAATATTAAATTTTGAAATTGATAAATTCAAGGAGTTGAATTTATAATATAAATATTAAATTCAAATGTGAATTCATAAGGATTTAAATTAAATGTAATGGGTATATGTATAATGGGCTTGTAGGAATACAAGACCAACATACATTGGTTCTTAATTGGACTTTAAAAGATTAATTAATTAATTTAACAAGTTACATTAGAATAATTAATTGATTAAGCCCATTAATTATTTAATTTAATTAATGGACCTTAAGCTTATATATATGTGTATTAGGCTTAAGGTTAAAGACAATTCATTCACAATGTTTCGAAAAACCCTAGCCTCCAAGAGAACACAAATTTTTCGAAAAATCCTCTCCGAAAGTCTCAAAATTTTCAGCCATATCAAAAAAATATTTGGTTGGAGCCGCCTCTCGATTTTTAATCTCCAACGTTAAAAGTTCTTCCAAATATTCTAGTGTTATTTCGAAGAAAAACAAATCTTCTAGTCGTGGAACTGATAGAAGGATTGAAAAAAGGAGTTTTTGAAGAAAGTTCGTAGGGAATTCAACAAAAGCTATATCCGCTTATACTGGATTAGGTGGAGCCGAGTGAATTAATTCATTATAGGTATATTTCTAAACATCCTATGTATGTTTGATTATAAAACCATACGATTTACCAAAACAAATATATTTTGATTGTCAAAATAAAATAAAATTTTTAAAACTTCTGCTGCGTTTGGACATGAGAAAACCGAGATCCAACACTTATACCTACCATACGTCGTGATGTGATAATGAAGCGACCGGCGGAATATGCAGCTGCCACCGCTTGTGCATTCCAAGTTGAGCAAGCCCTGAAAGATATTGACTTTGAGATACAGCGCAAGAGGCAACATCGCCAGCAGAACTCTCTGCCAGTCAAAGGCAATTTACGGGACCTCCAAATGCTCAAGGGAAATAAAATCCCCAAGGACGATGAAAGAAGCCGGGGCAGCAGAAGCCACCACATCCTGGAGCACCAAAACCTGAAGAGAGGCCATTATACAAAGAATGCAATCTCTTACACTGTGGCATGTGCATGTGGAGATCATATAGGTGCTTCATATACAAGGAAGAGAGATATAAAATTGTTGATTGCCCTAAGAAGAGAGGACCAACTGTAGCTTATGTGATGCACTGAAGAAGCTGAGGAAGATCCAGACACGACTCTAATCACTGGTAACCTAGTAATTTAATGTTTTTATATTACTTTTATCGTATGAAATGTTAAATTTGTTATGAGAATTGATTTGGGATCAAGAAGAACCTAGAAGAAATTAGGTTGCCCGCTCTACTATAGTTGAATTTAAGAGATGACAATAGAAACCTTAGAAATTGAGTATGAATTATGAGCCTTAATTATGCGAAGGAGATAATTAAATCCAAATAATAATTTTAAGGCTTAAAATTGATATAATCAAGAATTTGTATTTTCTAAAATCTATGGGGGCAAAATTACAAATTCGAACTTTTAAATGGCTTAATTTCACATAGCCGAAACTTTTAGGGGCTAATCCGATATTTTTACGAATCCAAGGATTGAAATTGAGATAAACCAAAAATTCTAGGATGAGTATGGAATTTTCGAAAATTCAGGGACTAAATTGCAAATTTTAAAAATTCTAGGGGCATTTTGTAAATCATAGGTAATTAAGGGCTATTCCGCAATTTCCAAAATTCTAAGGGTTAAAACAAAAAATTCCGAAATTTTAGGGCCTAATTTGATGGAATTCAAAATTTATGGGGCTAAAATGCAATTTTCGAAACTTTTTTTACCAGTGCGCCAGCGATCTTCATGAATCTCATGAATCGTGTATTTCAGTCGTATCTAGATCATTTCATCATAATCTTCATTGATGACATTTTAATTTACTCAAAGAGTCGAGAGGAGCATAGTCGGCACTTAAGAACGACTCTACAATTGTTGCAAGATAGAAAGTTATAGGCTAAGTTCAGCAAGTGCGAGTTTTGGCTCAAGAGAGTGGCGTTTTTAGGCCACAATATTTATAGAGATGGAGTGAAAGTTGATCCATGCAAAGTCGAGGCAGTTAGAGAGTGGCTAGTACCAAAGAGCGTAACCGAGATCCGTAGTTTCTTGGGTCTAGCTGGCTACTATCGAAAGTTCATTCAAGGATTCTCATCAATAGCGGTACCCTTGACCGCTTTGACGAAGAAGAATACAAAATTTATTTGGGGAATCGATTGCCAAGAGGGTTTCGAGAAGCTGAAGAAAGCCTTGACTTCAGCGCTAGTTTTGTCGATGCCATCGGGGCAAGGAGAGCAGCTGTTACTCAATTATCACTTCAAAGAGCACTGCAGTATGAGATTCAGCTATTCGAGCTTGCAGTATATTTTAGGGGCGAGGCCTCCAATCTTTCTACTATGACAGTTCAGTCGACTCTGAGGGATAGAATTCAAGAAGGTCAGTCTACTGATGAGCAATTACAAAAATGGAGACCGAGAGATGAAAATAAGTGTCAGAAGCTTTATTTTGAGAAGGATGGCATAGTTCGATATCGAGATCGACTATGGGTTCCTAGTGGCGATTCACTGTGGTATGTTATTACGAAGTAAGCTCACAATACCCCTACTCCATTCATCCTAGAAGTATGAATATGTACAAGGATCTACACTTGTTGTATTGGTGGCCGGTCATGAAACGAGGCATATTATGTTTTGTGTCCGAGTGTTTGACATGCCATCAAGTTAAGTCTAAGCATCAGAGGTCATTCGGGAAGCTTAAGCCACTTCTCATTCATATCCGAGAAATTCGTCAAGCGACTAAATATTATACCCGAGGATATTGGATTGGGTTTCAAAGTGTTTATTTGTAGAACCCGTAACTTAGACTAAGTATAAGCCATGCATAATTCTAGTATTTAAATTAAAATGATTTTATTGCATGAGTATTTAAATTTAATTATTTTCCGTAGCATTTTAAATTTTTAGCATTTCAGTTAATTCAGTGAGGCCGGACTGGAGTTGGAGTTTTGAGATAAAATTTAAGATTCAGAAAACATTTCCAGAATTTATTTTAGCTAGCAAATAAGTTAATTTAAGTTAAAAGGAGGTTTAAGGAATTATTTAAGCAACTTGAGGTGAGTAGGAAATAAGTTCATTTAAGTTCCATAATTACGGGGTTAATGCACTAAATTATTTAAAGGATAAGTAAGGCTTTAAAAGTTTAAAAATTTACTAAATAAACAACATTTTCCCCTTCATTTTATTGCTAATTTTCGGCCCTTAGATGATTAAGCAACATTTCTATGCCAACTCATCCTTTGACCCATTCCTTGTCACTCCTTAACATGATAATCTTATCAACCTTAATTAATTAATTAATAACCAACATCCTAGCCTTGTATACATGTAGGAATCAGCCATCTTCACCCAACAAACACCCCAACAAATCATATTTGATATCAAACCAAAATTCAAATTTCAAATAGGAGACGACTTGGTCTTGCATGTTTCCCCTTATATTGCAACCTTTCCCTCACTCCCCTAACCACCATTTCTTCCCCATCTCCACCGAAATCTGAGAGCCATTTCAGAGTAGGAAATCGTGAGTTTCATAGCTAGAAACAAGAGGGAAAAATCGAGTATAAGCAAGGTAGCAAAAGCGCTCCATCTCCTCCGCGCCGAGTCGTCTTATTCATTCGTTTTTCTTTCAAAACGAACCAGGCATGCATATGTTCTTCCTTGAATCTTCAATCAAGTCCTATTATCATTATTTTTACATTACATGATCATCATTTCCATGCAAAAAAAAAACCGAATCATACCAAGGAATTTTCAGAAAAACAAAAGATACAGATTTTGGCCTTCATGATGCTCTTCACGGGTTCACTTGTTTTGATGGTTTCAGGTATTGGTTCGATTCTAGGCTCCCAAGGCTGCTCCTAGGCATGTACTAGGACATGTTAGGGACACATTTGTCCATTGGTTTGAGTCCCATGCTAGCCGAAATCAAGGAATGACAACAACACCCCATTTTGGCCACTTGAGTTTTCGAAAGTTTCTGTTTTGCTGTCAACAAGGGAATGGATCTGATCTTGGCTGCCATGAGAGCTATAGCCATGGTTAGAACATCTCCCTAGCATGTCTGAGACGTGACTAAGTCGCCCTTTTGGAGGCTTGGTCCATGGTGAATTGGTTTTTAATTAAAAGCGCAAGAACAGCCCCATCACCCCTTCGGCTTCCCATTTTGACAGCATGTGTTGTTTTGATTTTTGTGGAATGGTGTGAATCTTGGTTGGCCTATGGCCCTTAGCCACGGTTCATACCATACCCCAAGATGGCTAGATTGTGCCATGGTCAATCAAATGGCCACTGGAACGATACGAGACAGCAAACGAAGCACAACACCACACACGCATGCAAGGGTGTTCTCGGTTGGAACTTTCGGGTTACTTCTGGAATGGTGAGAATGGTGGCTGGCCTAGGGCCCTTAGCCATGGTTCAAATAATTCCTTGGGATGTTGGTAAGAGCCTCTGGTCAGTGGTTCAAGCCCCAATGGCCGGTAGTCTCGAAAACGACGTAAGGAAACACAAGCATGCTGCTGTATTTTCTGGACAGCAAGTGATGCGTTGGTTCAGTGGCTCGTTTGAGTTCTCGGTTGGCTTTTAGCATATGGACTTGGACTGGACAGTGCCTCATCAAGTTAGGAAGGTCATGTTTTTGGCCGTTTGTGATTAGGATCATTTTTGCGGTCATACGAGAATTTACGGTGCGATGTGCCAAATCGACTCTCGAAAGAGCGTTTCATGTTTTGGCCTCCATTCACCTAGATTTCGACCCTCACTATTTTAGGAGCATTATGTAATCATTTTAGGCATATTTTAATCATGACTACTTGATGGTTTGGTGTTGGTTCGGGTTGGCACGGAGTCATGATTAAATACAAAGTCGTTAGGCGCAATTGTCTCAGTTTTCGGAGTTAATTGCATAGTTTGATCAAGTAAAAGCTATTGCATATTTTTCATAGCATATTTAGGTTGCAGCGAGCCTGGAAGCGATCCAATCCAATCAGTAAAATTATTACAAGATATTTAATTATGTTAATTAATTATATTACGTGCAAAAATATTCATTTTGAGATTTATGCGATATTTCTTGTGGTCACTTTACTATCCGTACTTCACCCGGTCGCCAGTTACCGGTCAGTTCAGTTGTACCACCCAGTATACTTTAGCATTAGCCTGATCAGACAAACATTATTAAACCCAGTCGCCAGTTACCAGTCCGGTCGCCAATTACCGGTCCGCTCAGTTCAGTCAGTTCAGGGACCACTTGCATAGACCGTAATCTCACCAGAAAATTATTACAAGTTATTTTATGACAGGGCTCCAAGGAGCAACAATTTTCATTTATGATTTCCCAGTTCAGTGATGCACGTATTATAATTAATCATGACACGACATTTTTACGATATGTCTCATGACATGATATTTTCACTTGCATGCAATTTTACTATTTATTTACTTGTTATTTACGATATATGCATGCTGAGTCTTTAGACTCGCTAGACTTGATTGTTGCAGGTGCTGATGATGTCGGGATCGAGGGCGGGGACCAGTGAGCCAGCTCGAGTCGGCAGTAGTAGGACCCGAGGACCTCAGTTCAGCATTTATTATTATTTGATTGCTCAAACATTTTAATTATCGTTGGATAAACTTTTACTGTTATTTCAAAAATGTTAATTTCTTCCGCTGCCATTTTGAACATCAAACTTCATTTATCAGTTCATTTATGAATGAGGCAATTTTAATTATTTAAAAAGAAAAATTTTAAATTTTCCGCAAATTTTCAAACACGGATTTCTAGGCCTCTACAGCTGGTATCAGAGCAATGATTCTGTATAGGGTTGTACTGCTACTGATCTTGAGAAGCTCACAAAGTCACGTCTTCGGTCTGTAAGTTTTACATTTACGCATTTTATTTAAAGCATGAATTATTTTCAACAGCATGATTTCAAGAGATATGTTACGCCCAAATTTTTATTGCTCAGTATTTAAATTTAAATAAATGATGGAATTATGCATGTTAGTTACGTATGGGTAATGTATGGAACAGTATGGCCCCTAGACGCATCCTTGAGCGTTCGGGAGTTGACGAGACTCGCCAGGAGGGCCGAGAGTAGCAGAGGCAGGAGGGGTACGGACCTCCACCCCCTCCACTTGACATGAATGCCCAGATGCTAGCTGGAATGACGCAGTTCTCAAGTTTGCGGGGAACAATGCCGTGGCAACCAGGCCGACAGGCCCGAGGCTGTATATGAGAAATTTATGAAGATGCGTCCGAAGGAGTTTTCAGTGACGTCGGACCCCATGATTGCGGAGGGCTGGATCAAGTCCCTCGAGGTTATCTTCGAGTTTATTGAGCTTGGGGATTCAGATGAGTTCGTTGTGCCTCTTATCTGTTCGGAGGATATGCCCGCTTATGGTGGGAAAGAGCTTCAGCAGCCCTTAACTTGGCTACACTGTCTTGGGTGCGCTTCACGAAGGTGTTTTAATTCAAGTACTTTACGGATGAGGTGCGTTCGCGTTTAACCAGGGAGTTCATGACCCTGAGGCAAGGGGAGCTGATTGTTGTGGAGTTCATCCGTAAATTTGTGAGGGGCTGTCACTTTGTGCCCTTTATTGCGAACGATTCCAGTGCCAAGCTGAGGAACTTTCTGGATGGTCTGCGGCCGATCTTATGCCGCGATGTTAGGGTTGCTGGCCCTACTACCTTTGAGGTTGCTATTTCTAGGGCTCTATCTGCAGAGCAAGATCTGATTGATATAGAGAGGGATCGCTTGGGAAAGCGACCAGTTCAGGTACCACACCGTCCTCCTCCTCCTCAGCAGCATCAGCATTAGCATAAGAGGCCGCATCACGGCCCGCCCAGAAACAGAAGAGGACCTCAGCAGCAGCAGCAGTAGCAGGGACGTGCCGTCCCGAGGACCTTTGAGCACCCAGTCTATCCCAAGTGCTCACGCCGTCATCCTGGAGCATGCATGTATGGCTCAGGGAAATGTTATAAGTGTTGCAGCACAGACCACGTGCTGCAGCAGTGCCCCCGGAAGAATCTGCCTACCCAAGGCAGAGTTTTTGCTCTCCATGCTGCGGAGACGAACCCCGATACCATGTTGATGAAACAGAGAATTTTCATAGCTGGCTCAGATACCAAAGCCCTGATAGATTCAGGGGCTACCCACTCATTTATTTCATAGGTCTTTGCGAATTTTCTCAAAGTTAAGACCATCGGGCTAGATGTAGCCTATTCAGTATCATTGCCTTCTGGAGAGGAGATAACAGCCACCAATGTGATCCGAGACATAGACCTTGAGCTGCATGGAAATCTTGTTTATGCGGATCTTATCTTATTGTCGATGCCAGAGTTTGACATCATTCTGGGGATGGACTGGCTATTGCGGAACAGAGTTTTGATCGACTTTCAGCGGAGATCTGTTCTAGTCCGACCGCCTGGAATGACGCAGTTCTTATTTGAGCCGGACAGGTACTTTCCTTTACCGCGCATTATTCCTTATGTCCAGGCTAGGAAGCTCATGCATAGAGGGTGTCGGGCATTTTTAGCAACTTTTATATCTGTCCCCGAGGCACACAGTCAGTCAGCTTCAGATGTTCCGATTGTTAGAGACTTCTTAGACATTTTTCCTGAGGACGTCTCTGGTATGCCACCTGAGAGAGAGGTGGAGTTTTCTATCGAGCTTATGCCAGGTACGGCTCCGATCTCAAAAGCACCGTACTGACTTGCACGGACAGAGATGGCAGAGCTTAAGAAGCAGATTCAGGAACTTCTTGACAAGGAGTTCATTCGCCCTAGTTTCTCACCTTGGGGCGCGCCAGTCTTGTTTGTTAAAAAGAAAGATGGCACGATGAGGCTTTGTATTGACTATCGGGAGTTGAACAGGGTTACAATGAAGAATAAATACCCACTTCCGAGGATTGAGGATCTGTTTGACCAGTTGCAGGGAGCTTCGATTTCTCTAAGATTGATCTGCATTCAGGTTATCACTAGTTGAGGGTGAGAGACGCCGATGTTTCGAAGACAGCTTTCAGGACTCGTTATGGTCACTATGAGTTCTTTGTGATGCCGTTCGGTTTGACAAATGTGCCAGTGATCTTCATGGATCTCATGAATCGCGTATTTCAGCCATACCTCGACCAGTTATTGATAGTGTTCATATATGACATTCTCGTCTACTCCAAGAATCGTGAGGATCACAGCAGGCATCTGACCACGGTGTTGCAGACATTGCAGAAGCACAAATTATTCTCAAAGTTCCGTAAATGTGAATTATGGTTAGAGAAGGTGGCGTTCTAAGGCCACATTGTTTCCAGCAGTGGCATTGAGGTAGACCCAGCGAAAGTTGCAGCAGTGAGAGATTGGGTTGTGCCGCAGAATGCATCAGAGATCCGCAGTTTTCTTGGCTTAGCAGGATATTATCGGAAGTTCATTAAGGGATTCTCCTCGATTGCAGTTCCATTCACAGCACTGACAAAGAAGAATGTGAAATTTGTTTGGAGTGAGGAGTGTCAGAAGAGCTTCGATACTTTGAAGCAAGCTCTTATCTCAGCACCAGTTTTGGCCATGCCGTCAGGGCCCGGTGAGTTTGTTATGTATACCGATGCTTCGAAGCTCGGTTTGGGTGCAGTATTGATGCAGCATGGGAAGGTGATAGCGTATGCTTCCCGACAGTTGAAAACCCATGAGAAAAACTACCCTACCCATGATCTAGAGTTGGCCGCAGTAGTTTTCGCCTTGAAGATTTGGAGGCACTATCTGTATGGATAGAAGTGCCAGATCTTTACCGACCACAAGAGCCTCAAGTATTTCTTCACGCAGAAGGAGCTGAATATGCGTCATAGGCGTTGGTTGGAGCTTATGAAGGACTATGATTGTGACATTAGCTACCACCCGGGTAAAGCTAATGTAGTTGCGCATGCATTGAGCAGGAAAGTTGCAGCGATGACCCATTTGACAGTTTCGAAACCTTTTCAGTTTGAGAAGCAGAGGTTTGATCTTGACACTTATCCTCGAGGTAGAGTTCTCCGTCTATCTACCTTGACCATTCAGTCTTCCCTTCTGGACCGTATTTGCAGTGGTCAGTCAGCAGATGAGCAGTTGGCCAAGTGGAAGCAGAGAGATGAGGCCAAGGGCAGTGTCTTGTATTCAGTCAGCGATGGTATTGTGAGATACCGAGACAGGATATGGGCCCCTAGTAGTGATTCTATCCGAGCAGATATCTTATCAGAAGCCCATATGTCGCCGTACTCTATTCATCCAGGGAGTACGAAAATGTACAAAGATCTGCAGCTATTGTATTGGTGGCCTGGTATGAAGAAGGACATCAGACGGTTTGTATCCGAGTGTCTGACTTGTCAGTTAGTGAAGGCAGAGCATCAGAGACCAGCAGGTTTGCTCAAGCCTCTTCCTATTCCCGAGTGGAAGTGGGAGAATGTTACCATGGACTTTGTGACCGATTTGCCGAAATCAGTCAGAGGATCTAATGCTATTTGGGTGATTGTAGATCTTCTTACCAAATCAGCGCACTTCTTGCCTATTAAGACGACTTTCACCATGGTTCAGTATGCAGAGTTGTACATACGGGAGATAGTTCGACTCCGTGGTATTCCAGTTTCTATCGTATCTGACATAGATCCCAGATTTACTTCCTCGTTTTGGAAGAGTTTGCATTCGACTATGGGGACGAAGTTGCTGTTTAGCACAGCTTTCCATCCGCAGACAGATGGGCAGTCAGAGCGAGTCATTCAGATTTTGGAGGATCTTCTCCGTGCTTGCATCATTGATTTCTCAGGGAGTTGGGAGTCTAACTTGCCATTGGTTGAGTTCACCTATAACAACAGCTTTCAGTCGTCTATAGGAATGGCTCTGTATGAAGCTTTGTATGGTCGCAAGTGCAGATCTCCTGTTCATTGGGATGAAGTAGGAGAGAGAGCAGAGTTGGGTCCAGAGATTATTCAGCAGACTGCCGATGTAGTAGTCAAGATCCGTGATAGGATGAGGACTGCTCAGAGTCGACAGAAGAGTTATGCAGATCAGAGGGGGAGAGATTTAGAGTTTGCTGTCGGCGACCATGTCTTTGTGAAGGTGGCACCTATGAAGGGTTTCATGAAATTTGGGAAGAAAGGGAAGCTCAGTCTGAGATTCATTGGATCATTTGAGATTCTCGACAGAGTTGGGACGCTAGCTTATCGTGTTGCTCTTCCGTCGAATCTGGCCGGAGTACACAATATGTTCCACGTCTCTATGCTAAGGAAGTATATGGCAAATCCTTCGCATGTGCTGAATTTTGAGCCGTTGAAGCTCACTCCGAACTTATCTTATGAGGAGAGACCAGTTCAGATCTTAGACAGACAGCAGAAGAAGCTTCGGAACAAGCTAGTTAAGCGAGTTAAAGTCCAATGGCTTAACCATTCAGAGGAGGAAGCTACGTGGGAGTCTGAGCCAAAGATGAGGAGTCGGTACCCCAAGTTATTCCGTGAGTTTTAATTTCCAGGACAAAATTTCTTTTAAGGGGGGAAGGATTGTAGAACCCTTAACTTAGACTACGTATAAGCCATGCATAATTCTAGTATTTAAATTAAAATGATTTTATTGCATGAGTATTTAAATTTAATTATTTTCCGTAGCAGTTTAAATTTTTAGCATTTCAGTTAATTCAGTGAGGCCGGACTGGAGTTGAAGTTTTGAGATAAAATTTAAGATTCAGAAAACATTTCCAGAATTTATTTTTGCTAGCAAGTAAGTTAATTTAAGTTAAAAGAAGGTTTAAGGAATTATTTAAACAACTTGAGATGAGTAGGAAAAAAGTTCATTTAAGTTCCATAATTACGGGGTTAATGCACTAAATTATTTAAATAATAGGTAAGGCTTTAAAGGTTTAAAAATTTACTAAATAAACAACATTTTCCCCTTCATTTTATTGCAAATTTTCGGCCCTTAGATGATTAAGCAACATTTCTATGCCAACTCACCTTTTGACCCATTATTTGTCACTCTTTAACACGATAATCTTATCAACCTTAATTAATTAATTAATAACCAACATCCTAGCCTTGTATACATGTAGGAATCGGCCATCTTCACCCAACAAACACCCCCAACAAATCATATTCGATAACAAACCAAAATTCAAATTTCAAATAGGAGACGACTTGGTCTTGCATGTTTCCCCTTATATTGCAAACTTTCCCTCACTCCCTTAACCACCATTTCTTCCCCCTCTCCACCGAAATCTGAGAGCCATTTCAGAGTAGGAAATTGTGAGCTTCATAGCTAGAAACAAGAGGGAAAAATCGAGTAGAAGCAAGGTAGCAAAAGCACTCTATCTCCTCCGCGCCGAGTCGTCTTATTCATTCGTTTTTCTTTCAAAACGAACCAGGCATGCATATGTTCTTCCTTGACTCTTCAATCAAGTCCTATTATCATTATTTTTACATTACACTATCATCATTTCCATGCAAAAAAAAACCGAATCATACCAAGGAATTTTCAGAAAAATAAAAGATACAAATTTCGGCCTTCATGATGCTCTTCACGGGTTCACTTGTTTTGATGGTTTCGGGTATTGGTTCGATTCCAGGCTCCCAAGGCTGCTCCTAGGCATGTACTAGGACATGTTAGGGACACATTTGTCCATTGGTTTGAGTCCCATGCTAGCCGAAATCAAGGAATGATAGCAACACCCCATTTTGGCCACTTGAGTTTTCGAAAGTTTCTGTTTTGCTGTCAACAAGGGAATGGATCTGATCTTGGCTGTCATGAGGGCTATATCCATGGTTAGAACATCTCCCTAGCATGTCTAAGACGTGAATAAGTTGCCCTTTTGGAGTCTTGGTCAATGGTTAATCGGTTTTTAATTAAAAACGCAAGAACAGCTCCTTCACCCCTTCGGCTTCTCATTTTGACAGCATGTGTTGTTTCAATTTTTTGTGGAATGGTGTGAATCTTGGTTGGCCTATGGCCCTTAGCCACGGTTCATACCATACCCCTAGATTTCTAGACCGTGCCATGGTCAATCAAATGGCCACTAGAACGACATGAGACAGCAAAAGAAGCACAACACCACACACGCATGCAAGGGTGTTCTCGGTTGGAACTTTCGGGTTACTTCTGGAATGGTGCAAATGGTGGCTGGCCTAGGGCCCTAAGCCATGGTTAAAATCAATCCTTGGGATTTTGGTAAGAGCCTCTAGTCAGTGGTTCAAGCCCCAATGGCCGGTAGTCTCGAAAACGACGTAAGGAAACGCAAGCATGTTGTTGTATTTTGTGGACAGCAAGTGATGCGTTGGTTCAGTGGCTCGTTCGAGTTCTTGGTTGGCTTTTAGCCTATGACCTTAGACTGGACAGTGCCTCATTGAGTTAGGAAGGTCATGTTTTTGGCCGTTCGTGATTCGGATAATTTTTGAGGTCGTATGAGAATTTACGGTGCGATGTGCCAAATCGACTATCGAAGGAGCGTTTCATGTTTTGGCCTCCATTCACCTAGATTTTGGTCCTCACTAATTTAGGAGCATTATTTCATCATTTTAGGCGTATTTTAATCATGACTACTTGATGGTTCGGTGTTGGTTCGGGTTGGCACGGAGTCATGATTAAATACGAAGTCGTTAGGTGCAATTGTCTCAGTTTTCGGATTTAATTGCATAGTTTGGTCAAGTAAAAGTTATTGCATATTTTTCATGGCATATTTAGGTTGCAGCGAGCCGGGGAGCGATCCAATCTAATCAGTAAAATTATTACAAGATATTTAATTATGTTAATTAATTATATTACGTGCAAAAATATTCATTTTGAGATTTATGCGATATTGTTTATGGTCACTTTACTATCAGTACTTCACCCGTTCGCCTGTTACCGGTTCCGGTCGCCAATTACCGGTCAGTTCAGTTGTACCACCCAGTATACTGTGGCATTAGTCTGATCAGACAAACATTATTAAACCGGGTCGCCAATTACCGGTTAGCTCAGTTCAGTTCAGTTCAGTTCAGGGACCACTTGCGTAGACCGTAATCTCATCAAAAAATTATTACAAGTTATTTCATGACAGGGCTCCAAGGAGCAACCATTTTCATTTATGATTTCCTAGTTTAGTGATGCACGTATTATAATTAATCATGACACGACATTTTTACGATATGCCTCATGACATGATATTTTCACTTGCATGCAATTTTACTATTTATTTACTTGTTATTTACGATATATGCATGCTGATTCTTTAGACTCGCTAGACTTGATTGTTGTAGGTGCTGATGATGACGGGATCGAGGGCGGGGACCAGTGAGCCAGTTCGAGTCGGCAGTAGTAGGACCCAAGGACCTCAGTTCAGCATTTATTATTATTTGATTGCTCAAACATTTTAATTATCGTTGGATAAACTGTTACTGTTATTTCAAAAATGTTAATTTCTTCCGCTGCCATTTTGAACATCAAACTTCATTTATCAGTACATTTATGAATGAGGCAATTTTAATTATTTAAAAAGAAAAATTTTAAATTTTCCGCAAATTTTCAAACACGGATTTCTAGGCCTCTACACTATTCCTTCCTTTGATCAAATGGTCACTTCATGCATTGTGAAGAATCTGGAGCTTTGTTTGCAAAAAGATGTGTATCGGGCTAACTTTATCGTACTCTCAATGCCTGAATTCAACATCATACTTGGCATGGATTGGCTATCTTTGAATGGAGCTTTGATAGATTTTCAGCAGAGGTCAGTGTCTATTCGACCACCTAGTGGAAAATCTTTTATCTTTGAGGCAGCCAGAAACAAGTAAATGCCGCACATCATCTCGTGCATCAGTGCGAGGAAACTTATTAAGCGAGGCTGCAGAGCCTTTCTAGAATGTGTTATGTCATCTCCTGTCCCCGACAGTCAGAAGCTAGAGGATGTTGAGTTGTTGAAGACTTTACTAGCGTCTTTCCTGATGATATATCTGGCATCCCACCGGACCGAGAGGTTGAGTTTCTATTGAGTTGATTTCGGGCACTGCGCTAATTTCTAAGGAACCCATCGTCACACGCTGAGATTAAAGAGCCAAAGGATAAAATTCAATAATTGATGGACAAGGGTTTTATTCGCCCTAGTTGTTCTCTGTGGGGCACAACGGTATTATTCGTCAAGAAAAAGATGGTTGTATGCAACTCTACATTAATTATCGAGAGCTGAATAGAGTCACCATCAAGAATAAGTATCTCTTGCCTAAAATTGAAGACTTATTTGATCAATTGCAAGGCATCGATTTTCTCTAAGATAGATCTTCGTTCGGATACCATCAGCTGAGGGTAAAGCAGTATGATGTTCATAAGACATCTTTTAGGACTCGATATGGGCATTATGAGTTTATGGTCATGTCATTTTGGTTGACCAGTGCGCCATCGATCTTCATGAATCTCATGAATCGTGTATTTCAGTCGTATCTAGATCATTTCATCATAATCTTCATTGATGACATTCTAATTTACTCAAAGAGTCGAGAGGAGCATAGTCAGCACTTAAGAACGACTCTACAATTTTTGCAAGATAGAAAGTTATAGGCTAAGTTCAGCAAGTGCGAGTTTTGGCTCAAGATAGTGGCGTTTTTAGGCCACAATATTTATAGAGATGGAGTGGAAGTTGATCCATGCAAAGTCGAGGCAGTTAGAGAGTGGCTAGTACCAAAGAGCGTAACCGAGATCCGTAGTTTCTTGGGTCTAGCTGGCTACTATCGAAAGTTCATTCAAGGATTCTCATCAATTGCGGTACCCTTGACTGCTTTGACAAAGAAGAATACAATATTTATTTGGGTAATCGATTGCCAAGAGGGTTTCGAGAAGCTGAAGAAATCCTTGACTTCAGCGCCAGTTTTGTCGATGCCATCGGGGCAAGGAGAGCAGCTGTTACTCAATTATCACTTCAAAGAGCACTGCAGTCTGAGATTCAGCTATTTGAGCTTGCAGTATATTTTAGGGGCGAGGCCCCCAATCTTTCTACTATGACAGTTCAGTCGACTCTGAGGGATAGAATTCAAGAAGGTCAGTCTACTGATGAGCTATTACAAAAATGGAGACTGAGAAATGAAACTAAGTGTCAGAAGATTTATTTTTAGGAGGATGGCATAGTTTGATATCGAGATCGACTATTGGTTCCTAGTGGCGATTCACTGCGGTATGTTATTACGAAGTAAGCTCACAATACCCCTACTCCATTCATCCTAGAAGTATGAATATGTACAAGGAACTACACTTGTTGTATTGGTGGCCGATCATGAAACGAGGTATCTTATTTTTTGTGTCCGAGTGTTTGACATGCCATCAAGTTAAGACTTAGCATCAAAGGTCATTCGGGAAGCTTAAGTCACTTCATATTCTTGAGTGGGGAGGGGAAAATATAACTATGGATTTTGTGGTGGGACTGCCAAAGACAATTAGAGGTTTCAATGCCATTTGAGTGATAGTTGGTCATCTTACGAAATCAGCGCATTTTCTACCTATCAAGTCGACATTCACCATGATGCAGTATGTATGCAGAGCTGTATATTTGAGAGATAGTCTGACTGCATGGGATTCTAGTGTCCATCATTTCTGACCAAGACTCGAGGTTCACATCGTATTTTTGGAATATTCTACATGCAATGATGGGGACAAAGTTGTTATTCAATACAACATTCCATCCTCAAACCGATGATCAGTCTGAAAGGGTGATTCAAATTTTGGAGGATATACTCCAAGATTGTATGATTGATTTCCTAGGAATTTGGGAACCAAAGTTACCTCTAGTGGAGTTAACCTATAAAAATAGTTACCAGTTATCTATAGGAATGGATCCTTATGAGGAACTTTATGGAAGGAAGTGTAGATCACCTATTGATTGGGACGAGGTTGGCGAAAGAGGAGAATTTGGTCCGGACTTGATCAAGAAAACATCAGAGCTAGTAATCAAATCCAAGATAGAATGAAAACTGTGCAAAGCCGACAAAATATCTACGCCGACAAGCGACGAAGATAATTATAATTTGCCATAGGCGATCACGTATTTGTGAAAATAGCACCAATGAAGGATGTTATGAGATTTGTCAAGAAAGGCAAGCTCAGTCCGAGGTTCATAGGACCATTTGAGATTTTGCAGAGGATTGGAACTCTGCATATAGAGAGGCATTGCCACCGATGCTAGTTGGAGTACATAATGTGTTCCACATCTCGATGTTGTGGAAGTACATATCGAACCCTTCACATGTACTAAATTATGAGCCTCTGCAGTTAACCCCAAATATGTTATACGAGGAAAGACCTACACAAATTTTGGGTAGGCAAGAAAGAAGACTCCGAAACAAAGGTATTCAAATGCTCAAAGTCAATTGTCTAAATCACTCGGAGGAAAAAGCAACTTGGGAAACCGAGAGGAACATGAAGAATCGCCACCCGGAATTATTCGGTAAGTTTTAATTTCGAAGACAAAGTTTTATTTAAGGGAGTGAGGAATTGTAAGGTCCAAAATACGAAAAGGTAATCCAACTACATGCGAATTTAGGGAAAATGAAAAATGACTAATTAAATGGTTTTAATGACATGAATTAATTATGGTGTGAATGTTTGCATGTTTAAAATGTACTTTTCTATGTGAATGCATAAAACTGTGTTTTAAAAGTTATTTGAGATGCGGTCGAGGAATGGATACCGGTGACCATATGAGGAAAAATATTTATTAAATAATTATTTTTAATTATTTAATGTGAGCTGTATTTTAAATAAAATTTTCAAAATGAGGTGTTTTAAGGTATTTTTATACTTCAAATATTATTTTTAACCAGTATTCGATTTTCAACGAAAATATAAACTTTTCGAGAACTCGTCTAATATTTTCACAACCTTTCCTAAACAAAATATTTTAAATATTAAATAATGGGCTAAATGGGCCTATTGTACTAGGTTAATGGGCACAAGCTTAAACTATGAGATTTAATTAAAATAAAAGGCCCTAAACCCACCCCCAAACCCTCACAAATCACGCACACCACACACACAAGCACAAGGACTCTTCCTAGCAGCCAAGACACACGCACACACGAGAAAATTTGAAGGAGGAGTCACGTTTTCTTGAACAAAATCAGCAAGGGTCCATCTCCGCCAACCTTCCTCGCATAATAAGCCGTTTTTCGTACATAATAAATTCAAAGGCACGCCTTAATTTTCATTCAAACATCTTACACACCATATTATGTATAATTGATTATCTTAGCATGAAAAATATGATGCACAAGTTTATCTTCGTTTTTATGGGCATACATGCATACAACTCATGTTTTTGGGATTCAAAACTTAAGTAAATGATGAACTAAGGGGCTTCCATGGTAGGGTAACTTGGAGGGATGTTTTTAAAACATGTTTAGGGTCCATAGAAGCCTAGACAAGGGCTGCACCAGCAGGGGCGAAGGCTTGCACGAAATTAAGAGTCTTTCTGGGAAAGGTTTATTCGGCTAGGTATCCTTGATGACCATGTTTACTAGATATTGTTAAAACATGACTAGGAGACCCAATAGGGCTGCATGATGGTCCTAAGATGGCTGTACTAGGGTTGGCTCGAAGGGCAAGGTCGATCGCGTGAGGCTTGGGGGAGCCGTGTGCATGCCTTGGGTAAGAGTTGAGGTTCTGAGGCTTATAGGTCTTTTAGGCTCAGGCCAGTAGGGTCCTTAGGGTTCAGTCATTGTCCAAGAAGGGTTAGCTAAGGTCTGGATAGGCTGGTTAGTGGCTAGGTCGAAGCTTGCATGGAAAAAAAACTAGGGTTTCGAAAATAGGGGCAAAAGTTCCAGTAGCTGTCCTAGGTTGTTCAAAGGCAGTAATGGGATTGAATTGGGTCAAATATGGTTTATTTAGGTGTTATTAAGCCTTATTGTAAATTTAGTAATGTTTTGTAAAGTTTCGAGTCAATACGAGTCAAAATCGGGGTGTACGTCTAAGCTTTAAAAGCGAATAGGGAAAGTAGCCGAAAAGCTTAAGTTACGTCTAAGAAACATTTATGGGTGTATTTTAAGGTGTTATGTTAAGTTTGGATGGATTTGGATCGTCGTTTTAAGGTCTAAGGATAAATTGGGAAATTTAGGGTTTCAAGAGCAAAACGATCATTTTACACCTGAAAAATATTAGACGTCCTGGCAGTGCCCTGAATGCTATAAATAATGTTAAAATGTTTATTTCAAATATTTATGAAATTTTTGATGAAACGATAATGCTAAAAGACATGTTGCATACTTGATTTAGAAGAAAAATGATTTATATTTGCATGAATTTTTATAAGTGAAAGTTGAAGGAGGTGAATTTATTGTAACTAATATGATGATACGATAATATGTAAGGCCAAGGCTCAGTTGACTGGTGAGAGTGTCTTTGATGTCTCCGCTGTTCGGTACCGTGGAAATACGTAGATGGATCCATGGACCTTCAGCTGAAAGTCACAATTGAGGATGTGAATTTAATAAAAAGGGAAACTTATACGTTGGAACATTTCTGTTCGTAATCTTGATTTTGATATCAACAAAACTTGTTATTTTGCTTCTAATGAATTTACCTAAGTAAGCAGAAAGCTACCAAGCCTAAATTGATTCTATCAAGACGCAAACTGAAAGCGTCAACTGATTGCCCAAAACTGAACCAGTTCAACTGATTGTCCAGCTGATAGGTAGTTCAGCAGAAGACCTTCAAAAGCTCAGCGAGATAATGAAGAGCTCAACTGATGAAGAGCACAACTGACTAGTTCAACTGAAGCAGTGAAATCATTTCATCTGACAAGCCAACTGATTTTACCAAACAAGTTCAACTGACTAGTTCAGGATATCAGTTAGGAGCCGACCAGTTTGTAGAACACAACAAGCTTATCTAAGTGGAATCCATCTGTGCACAATGGTATAAAAGCAATTTTCCAGTCAAAGGACAATAATGAACGTTGCAGCAGAACTTAAAGTCAAGACGTTCTAGAATGGTTGTCATAAACTACAAGACACAACTATCGAGGAACGGATTCAAACTACAACAAGCATGTTTGATAAGTATTGAAGAATAGTCACGAGGTGGTAGAAGGGATGACGTAGGAGCAGTTGAAGTCTCCGAACATTCATAAACATATCTTGTGTACTTAACTATATAATATTGTTTTTAAATTGATTTGACCAGTTCGAGAAGATATCAGTTCCGCCCTCACCATAACTGAACTGATACAAGTAAGAACGGATCCCCCTCATTTTCAGTTATTCAGTTCACATAAGGTAATATACTTTAAAATTAATGAGCTTTCTTAACGAAGGATTATTTCAAGTATTTTTAACTTGGTTTAAAACCAAACTCGATCTAATTCATCGGTGTTGACATTCTTAGAACACGATCTATTACAGCTCATTGAGAATATTGTGTTTGAAGCACCCTCGCAGCTGTTAGAATCGATCCACCAGTACACGTATATGATGGATGGAAATATGATATGATATGTTGAAAGGAAAATGTTAAAGTTTATGTTAATGAAAATCTATTTTATTAAAAGTATTCTCACTGTTGCTTGTGAATGTATAAGGTTTGCTAAGTTAATACACTCACTAAGTGTGATCGATGCAGGTGAACATGTGATTGATGTTAATGGATGGTTGGTCTTGCTGGACTGAAGGTGCACACAACCCGAAGACCGTCGCTAGTTTTCCGCAAATAAAATAAGTTTATGATTTATGATACTCAAAGATTTAATGACTTATGATAATTTTGAGAGGTTTTTGAAAGGATGTTTGTAACGCCCCAGATTCGATGATTGTCCTCACTGTATCAAGACGGGTCTTTTCAGCGTGCTTATGTCCTCACTCACACGCACCCTGGGAAATTTTCCAAGAGGTCACCCATCCCAAAATTGCCCCAAGTCAAGCACGCTTCACTTTAGAGTTTTTATGTGATGAGCTACCGAAAAGAAGATGCACCTTCGTGATATGAGTAGTGCCAATCAAATATTTTAAGCCCTCTTCAACTGTACAGTCCATTACATTGAACAGTCTCGGAATCCCTCTCCTTCCGGTTTAAGAACGGTTCATTCATGTTCCCTCCACCTAGAAGCCTGCCAGGAGCCGCTCATTGCATGTGCCACCTCATGGCACCGACGATCTGTAACGTACCGTATTTTCATACTTAAAAATTTGCGGAAAAATTTAAGATTTTCTTTTAAACTAAATGAAATGCGGAAATGAAATCAAATACGGTCGTCACTACATCCTTCATCAATAAAAATATTTGAAATCGACATCACCAATAAAATTTGCTGAAAGGAAACACTGTTCCAAAAGTCTTGAAACGAAACATAACATCAGAGTATTTTAAACTTGCATAAAAAGAATCGTAAAATAACGTGGGCGGTCCTCGGGTTTAGCCTGCCTCTCAGTCCAAGCCTGCCCCTTGTTCACCACCTCCTGCCTCCTCGTCAACATACTCACCTGCATCGATCAAGTCTAGTGAGTCTAAAGACTCAACACGTATAAACTGGGATAACGAGTACTACATAATAAAATCGCATGCAACTTTAAAATAGGACATACATAACTTGAAGCTTGGACTTGCATAATAAACTTGGACATACGTACGTACATAATTTAGACGTGCCATCAACATAAACTTTCATAAACATACTGCATACTTGAACATACGTAACTTCATCATTTTGCGTAGAGGCATGTTTCAAAGCAAGTGACCCGTAACATAATAAACGCCTGATCAGACACACCACAGTACTGGGCTGACAGGGACGTATCCACTGCCACATACATGAGATCCCTGTTCATAATTTAACAGGCCAGTTGATCCACGTTCATAATTTAACGCTTCACAACCACGATCTAACCCGTTCATAATTTAACGGGCGGATTGGTCCCCGTTCATAATTTAACGCTTTCCAATCCTAAACATAATTTGGTCACAAGACATTTAGCATACCTCAAAAACTTGAAATATTTTCTTGCACGTCAACATACTTACTTGGCGTTGAGGGATTCGTTGGATCTCACTTGGGGCCGCTACTGCACATACTAACATAAATTTTAAATACTTAACTTGCATGTCTTAGACGTAGGTACTCGAGCTCACCACCAAAGTGAATAAGTAGCTTAGGACATTCTAGTTCGCTCCTGGCTTGACCTCGTTTAATCATCGTACTAAACCATGACGTAAAACCACAAAACAAATCCTATATTTATACATAAATAAATTTTAACCATGGTGCTAAACCATGATATAGAACCCCGAAGCAAATCCTAAAAAAAAATTAAAAAAATAAAAAAAAAATTTTTAAATTTTTTTTTTTTTTTTCAAAATGGGTGTACACGGACCCCGTGTAGGGGTCCGTGTACGGGTCCGGGTAGGCTCTGAAATTTCGTATTTTTGAAGGAAAACGGACACGGACTCCGTGTAGGGGTCCAGGAAGGGGTCCGGGTAGGCACTGGACTTGAAAACTCACGAAAATTCAATAACTTATTCATTCACCCTTTCAATCCAAGCCTAAGGATCATGAACCAACACCTCTAGACTCATCCTAGGATGTTATTACATTGATTCAAACCCATAAAAACGCCCCAAACGTCCCTAAGCATCAATAATTAATTCCAACACAACAATAACTCGTAATTAGGCATCGTTTCGCTTCCTACGACTTCTATTACATCCCAAGCCAAACCCCACCCGAACGAACAACCAAATAACACCTAAATACATCTCGTAACATATATAAATGCAGTAGCACAAGCCCGGCGATGTCCAACGAAGCCTGCAACAAATAACTTCAAGAACACATTTTACATAAAAGTCGCAGCTTGAGCAGTCCCACGAAAAACGTCATAACTCACTCAATTTTCATCCAAAAATCTCGAATTTTATATCAAATCGAAGGCATTGAAAAGTTCTACAAGTTTCTAGTTGAAAGTTTTCTCAAAATCCTGACAGAAAAATCGCAGTTTTCAACGGAACAGTAAGTTACGAGATTTCAGATCTAAAAGTATTTCAAAACGCATCCAAACCATTTTCCGCTCAAACGACGAACGACACACATGAATTTACACGCATAAAAATAACACAACGCGTAATATGACAAGATCGATGCAGAAAGAACAGAATATACGTGCCTTTTGATGATAAACTTTACCGAAACGGCGATACCGATGCGGGAACGGAGCGAGGCTTGATCCGGGACGAACGTGGCACTAAATTCTTGCAATAAAACTCACGAAAATTGCTGGGAGACTCGAAGAGAAGGGGACGGCTGCTGAATGCTATGGAACCCTAGGTTTCTCTCTTTTAAATTCTGAAAATAAAATGTGTATGTGTGTGTAGTGTGTTTTTACGTGAGTGTGTGTGTGTGTGAAATTGTGTGTGTGCGTGTGTTTCTAATATCTAGGGAATAAATTATGCTTAATGACAATTAGCCACTAATTAACATGCCAACCTTCCATTAATTTTAACAAAATTCCTAATTAACATGCATCCCCACTAATTTTATAAAATTCTCTAATTAGAACAATAGAACACCAAAAATGCTAACTTTAAAAATTTTAAACTCTTAATTCACAAAATACAAGATTAGGCTTTAAAAATACTATCAACCTAATAAATTAGTTAAAATACCCCAACCTCAACTTAAGATAAAATACCACATTTTAAAAGCGCCTAAATTCGTCGTCGGTCTCTTTCCCTCGATCCCGCCTCGAATAATCGCCTGAAATATAAAACTCGAGGAAAACGTTTTTACGTGCATCATATAATAATTTAACATAATGCAAATTCATAGATCATGAATTAAAACGCAAATTAATGAAATAAACATGCATTAAAACCATTTAATAAAATACATGAGAAATTTAATAACTTGCACGCACGTGGTTCATGTGGAACTCAATTTTCGGGACGTCACACGATCACCCCTCGTCCTCTTCGGCCCCGGGCCTCACATGCCCACCAGCTTCCGCTTGGTTCGTCCCCGAACCACACCGTACTTGGAGAGGTAGGCTCTGATACCACTTTAACGCCCCAGATTCGATGACTGTTCAATGTAATGGACTGTACAGTTGAAGAGGGCTTAAAAGATTTGATTGGTACTACTCATATCACGAAGGTGCATCTTCTTTTCGGTAGCTTATCACATAAGAACTCCAAAGTTAAGCGTGGTTGACTTGGGAAAATTTTGGGAGGGTGACCTCCTGGGAAGTTTCCCAGGGTGCGTGTGAGTGAGGACATAAGCACACTGGAAAGATCAGTCTTGATACAGTAAGGACAGTCATCGAATCTGGGGCGTTACAAGTGGTATCAGAGCCGACCTCTCTTAGTACGGTGTGGTTTGGGGACGAACCAAGTGGAAGATGGTGGGCATGTGAGGCCCGGGGCCGAAGAGGGCGGGGGGTGATCACCGGTGCCATCAGTTGCACAGACAATGAGCGGCTCCTGGCAGGCTTCTAGGGGGAGGGAACATGAATGAACTGATCCCACACCAGAATGAGAGGAATTCTGAGACTGTTCAATGTAATGGACTGCACAGT
This sequence comes from Primulina eburnea, assembly GCF_022965805.1. NCBI lineage: Eukaryota > Viridiplantae > Streptophyta > Magnoliopsida > Lamiales > Gesneriaceae > Primulina > Primulina eburnea. The sequence goes on along the minus strand of NC_133109.1, from coordinate 14,514,399 downwards.
TGAAGAGGACTTAAAAGATTTGATATGTACTACTCATACAACGAAGGCGCATCTTCTTTTTGGTAGCTCATCACATAAGAACTCCAGAGTTAAGCGTGCTTGACTTGGGGCAATTTTGAGATGGGTGACCTCCTGGGAAGTTTCTAGATGCGTGTGAGTGAGGACATAAGCACGCTGGAAAGACTCGTCTTGGTACAGTGAGGAATGTCGTCGAATCTGGGGCGTTACAATGTTAGAGTTAAGTTTATTTTCGAAATAATGTTAGTTTAGGTTGTTTTACGATTTTATGCTCTGAATTATTTTTTTTGCATTTTCAAATAATAGTGGGTTGGTTTATTTTCAAATGATACAAAATATTCATATTTTAAATGCTTAGTGTTTCGGCCGAATGAATTAGTAAAAAAAATTCTGATATATTTTAAAGAAAAACGATTAGCAGATGTTTCAACCACAATTGAGCATTAATAGAAATCCACATGTTCATTTCGAATCATTCAAACCTGATTAGAAGCTAGAATCATTATATTCTTCCAATTTTAATTTTCAACTCCTGTAAACCATGAATTTTTTATTTCTTCTTAATACATAAGAATGTCTTTCACGGCTTTCCAATGCAGTAAACCATTATTTTACTTATATTTGCTTGTAACACTCAGTGTAAAGGTAATATCAGGTCGAGTAGATATCATACCATACATTATACTTCCTATAGAAAATGCATATGGGATGTGTCTCATGGTTTCTATCTCGTTGTTATTCTTAGGGTATATTAGAGTTAGATAGAGTCATACCATTGAGAGATATCATCTCTTGGTCTCCTCCTTAGAAAATCTCCTCAGTATGGTATCGATAAAAGTGGATTGGTGAGTCCTATCATTCTCTTTGATTTATCCCTATAGATCTGTATTTCTAATACATAGGATGCTTTATCCATATTCCATGAGAATTTAGTAGCTAATCATATTTTAGTTGACTGAAACATCCCTACATCATTCCTAATGAATATTTATGTAATCCATATAAAGTACTATGAATTTCACTGCACTCACGCTAACCTTCTTGTATACACAAGGTTCCTCGGGATTCTTGACAAAGGCAAACTCTTTGATAGCATTGTAAAATATGAGGTTCAGTCTCCTTGATGTCTTTTTTATTCCAAAGACGGATCATCGAAGTTTGTATACTTAATGGTCACTTTCTACTGATATGAATTCTTTAGGTTGAGATATGTAAATCTCTTCCTTGATTTCACCATTAAAAAAACGTTGTCTTCACATACATCTACCATATTTCATAATCATATCATGCTATTATCGCTAGCAATATTCTAATGGACTTGAACATTACGACTGGAGAAAATGTTTCCTCGTAGTCAATAACTTGACTTTGAATATATGATTTTGCTATCAATCGTGCTTTGAATGTTGTTACCTTCCCATCGGCCCCAATTTTTTTTTTTAAATTCATTTTCATTTTATGTGAACAATTCCCTCATATGGATCTATTAAGGATCATATTTGGTTTGAATACATGGAGCCCATCTCGGACTGTATGACTTCAAGCAATTTAGATTAATAAGCATAAGATAATGCTTCTTTGAATGTATTTGGATTACATCCAGGTATGAACTCATCTTAGCCCTCTTCAAAAGTAGGCTCATCATTTTAGGTGGTCTTGAGAACCTTTTAGATCTTCTAGGAGCTTGTGTTTCCTCAACTGACTATAGGAGTGTGGGTTCTACTATTTCAGAAGTGGGTGTTATCGAGAATACAAATCTCGTTCGTATAATGAAAAATGAAAATTTCAGAGGACAATAATTTCCACTAATATATTTCTGGCACCTGCTAGTTTTGTGAACTGTTTTATTAAAACATTTGGTTCCACTCTCTTCACTTAATTAGACGTTAAGCTAACTTTCATATATTCAATTACATGGAATCAACTCATAAATTTATTTATAAGCAACTTGTTTGTTCTCTATCAAACTACATTAGTCAAATTCAACTTCTTGAACTTGATTATCTCAACGGGAACACAAAATATAATACTTGTGTGACCCTCAATGGTTCAAGGATACAAATAACCTCTTGTTCACAACTTCATATGATTTAGAACAACATTTGTTCATGTTTGTGCCTACCCTAATTAACTCTTTCTTTTCATCAACTCCTCGACCAAATGTCATAAATCAAGTCTGATTGCACCCATCGGGTCATGGTAAGATCATCTAGTAATATCACCTCATGATCCCAATGTATCACTGATAGTGCCTGCAAGAACCGTAAGTTATGGTTAGCGTACTGTACGGTCCCTTCAACTCATATATCTCGATCGAATATGCAAATATTGGTATATAGTGAGTTGAAAATATATTCAATAACGATGTGATATATCTTTAAGTAATAACAGTGACATTATATGTACAACAGAGGAAACATCTTTCCAAAATATACATGTCTTACTCTGCCTAGAGATTATTTGCACTATTAACTCATTAGATCACATAAGATATATCCACGTGTAGGCAAGAGGTGAATCCCCGACTACAATGCATTGGCTATTCGTATTTCGAAACGACACTTAACCTCACCACTTGATGACCCTCAATGGAGTCGGTAAACGGATCAAATTAATTGCTAGTATGTAGATTCTCCATGTTGTCCCAAGTCTAAAAACTAATATAGTACAACCATAACCACAGACTATTCCGCTCGATAAGTGAAAAACGCTTGTAAAGTCTAATGAAGGGTTTTTCAATATATCATCAAATGATCACTCATCTCTATAAATGGATATCTCCATGCCATTGTCAATTAAACATGATGTTTATATAACATATGCTAGTCTCAAACTCAGGCGATTTTTATCTTTATTTTAGGCGGTTGAATTGACAATGAACATGTTTAGAATATATAGTACGCTTCCTAATGAGTTTAATAATCTTACGTTGCTAGAATACCTCATGGTACATATATCATAATTAGATAAAACCGTAAAATATTATTAAATTAAAGATTATTTTTACATAATAATCAATAAAGCCTAAGCCAGATGTTGGTTCGCTAGGCACCTACTCTAACAGTTTAATTGTTAACAATAAAATTATAATCGAATCTATTGATTTTAAATTCATCCATCAAAATGCAAGTCTAGACTATGTTGCATCGAATTGTTTCCATAGGCGATTGTCTTCTCAAAAAAAAATATATCTAGTGGTAACTACTTGTGGAATTAATTTTTTTTGAAATCTCATTAGATTGAATGTTCTATTTCTATCATTCTTCAGCACGCACAATTATTGCTACTCAATAATTTTAATTCCTGGGGTGATTTTTAAAAATGAATTTGAGATTACTTCAATAATGAATAATTTGAAACGAGTTATTTTGATTCAAAAAATAGTTTAAAATAAAAACTAAAGTATATGTATATATTAAAATTACTATATTGTGGATTTATATTAAAATTTTGAAATCCAAAATGGTCCAAATCTTTCATAGAAATTGTTGATGTGTAATAACCGTATCAGCTAGGAGAATAATAGAAGCATGAAACTTGAAATATTGTACAATTTAATATTGGAGTTTCACTGTTACCACAAGCTATGACTTTTGATAAAGTGAAAAGTTTTTGATTCTACAATTGATATCGGAGTCAATATCATGTTTTTGATTCTCATGAGGGGTGCAATAATTGTCGCGCTTCCTCTCTATATATCCCAAGTCGGGAATCCATTGCATATCCCGTTTTGAGAAAGAAATATAAGTGTACGTGACGCTTGAACATTTGGTGTTCTTTAATGCATAAAATAGAAACACAATAATCTTCACACAAAAAATTATTTTAAAATGTTTAACATATATGCTAATGATACATAATGATAAACTAATCATCAACACATCTAACAATTTTTTTTTAATATTCAACAAGTAAAGTAACTGATAAGATGTAATCCAGACCAAGTTTTAAATAAAAAATAACAAGTAACAGCAATTTATATTTCAAAAATAATTTGGATGATTATAGTAAATTTAATTAAAGTGAATCAGGGAGTTATATTTTTTTTTTATTCCATGTCAAATCCTGATGGAGATTATTAAATAATCGAGTATTAATTTAATAAAAATAGATTTATGTATGATTTGCCTTAATTATTAAATTTCAATTTTCAAAATCACACCAGGACAAAGTATTTGCATGGATCCCACAAAGAAAATGGACAAAGTATTATAAGCTTTTTCAAACATCGAAAATGGGAAAATTGTTGGAAATTATAAGTTTCAGAGTTTGATAAACCACTCAGTAATCGAACTGAAGATCCGAACTGAACAGTAACTGAACTGGAAGCACGAAACTAATCTCAAAACTAAAGAAGAATCATCAGACTGAAAAATACTAAGTAGAAATGAAGTAAAAAAACTAAGTTCTCAAAAATATAAGTAATTCCTATAACTGAAGATTCAGATATTGGATATCATAACTGAATGTATTATTCGCAGAACTGATATAAGCATGATTGAAATACTTAAACTGAAGCCAACATAACGTTCAAACGAAAGGACATCACTTAGAACTTATTATCATGTATAGACCGACTGAACTGATTAGTCGACCAGTTTGACTCATGATCAGTTAGCCACGTCATCAGTTACAAGTTTGAATATCAGCAAACAAACTGACACTCTGTACTTAAGCAGAATAGACGAAGGATAACCGTATGATACATCGTTTAAAAGACGATTCAACATATATTATTCATTAAATGCATTCAATGTGATCGTTGGAATAGAAGACTATACATAGTTGAGGAGTTCAGTTTCGAAAAAGGTTAAACAATCAGTTATCGAGTCAGTTGCGATTCACTTTTAATTTTATATTCAGTTTGCAAATCGCAATCTCAAGCTCACAGTTCACTGATCTATTTGTAGTAATCAGGTTATTCATTTGAGCGATTCAGTTATCAACTAATAAGTGTAAGACAAACTAAGAGTTTCAGTTTCGCAGTATTTAATTCCAAACTGGAGTGTGCTATTACATGCTATTATAATTAATCAAAATATTTTAGTGAATACCTATCTTTGAGATAGAAGAGTTAACGTGATGTACAAAAATTCATGTGTTCAACTTTTTTTCCATTCAATTATCACAGTACCCTAGTCAAAATATTCAAATATATCCTTCATTTATTTTCGCACTATTTTAGCTAAATGATCAATATTGACATACAAGACTTCAGGATCAGTTCTTTGAAGAACTGATTCAACATTCGAAAAATATCTCAAGAAGCCTAAGTGTTTATCCCTCCCTTCTAGATACCTTACTTGTATTAACCGATCCTAACATACAGAATCCAATACTTTTTGTGACCATCAATGATTCATGAATACAATTAGCCTGTGTTAACAACTTATACGATTCAAGACAACATTTATCTCTTTTATGTACTTATCATAATTAGCCTCATTACGTGCATCAATCACCTTGATCACAAGAATGTCAGAACTCAAGTCTGATCGTACGATAAGAGTGTCTAGTAACACTGTCTCATGATTTCCTAGGTATCATTGGTAGTGCGTTCAAGAATTAATAGGTTATGTTTAGTGTACAATATTGTCTCTTCATCTCATTATCTGCAATCATTGATATATATATATTTCATATGAATTCAATAATGATGTTATGTATTTTTGAGTAATAATAGTTCATCGGAAGTGCAACTAGAGAATCACCTCCTCTAAAGCACATTTCTTATTTTATCCAGAGATTCCCTACACTATTACATGGGATATTTACACATGTAGTGAAAGATGAATCGTCGACTATAATGCATTGGCTCCAACATATGTCGGAGCTGCATCTAATCTCGCCACATGATGATCTTCGTGGAGTCGGTAAATGATTTAAAGTGCAGTGCTAGTACGTAGAACCTCCACATTGTCCTGGGTCTATGGACCAATGTTGTACAACTATAACCGTTGATTATTCCACTCAATAGGTTATAACTACTAGGAAAGTCCGAAGGAGAGCGGTCATCTATTTGTATGATTGGACATCTTTATGTCCATAAAAATAAAACGCAATATTAACATCACATAATCTAGTCTCGAATTCAAGAAACTTTTACCCTTATTTTTTGCGGCTGAATCGACAAGGATGAATTTCATTATCAATCTTGCGAAGAAGACCTCACTGTACTAAAGTATATTCATGAGCTTTATATATATGCATCTTGCATGAATATACATATAAAATGAATATTATAATTGGATAAAAACGTAAATTGTTACTAAAATAAATACCTTCTACTATAATTTAACTGGAATCTAGAATCTAGTTGGATGTTGAATGTGCTTCTATAAAATTTATACTGATAGAAGTTAGTATTAAAATTATTTATTTTTCAAACATTATTTCCTTCTGATTTTGAGTTTTTAACTTTTATTTATCTAAGTGTTTGCAATTACTAAAAAAGTGATTCACGACATTGACTTCGAAAATCAGTTTTGTGTGTTTCTTACATCCATATTATGCGTTAGCTTATAATAATAGGAATTTCAAATTTTCATTCAAATTCATTCAAATGGACTAAATGATTTCATCCAACTACGAAGTATATAATGTATATTTACAACGGTCAAAATCTCTCGCACAAACGGGGACGTTTTAGACTGTCGTCATCGCTTATGGAACTAACAAATTCAAACCCGACAATCCATAACGGCCATATTTTTTGAGTGTAATCTCTCTCTCTCTACTCCTTTTCTTTTATTATTATTATAAGTAAAAGTTCCAAAACTTCGCACTCAATCTGGTCACTGTACTGTCTCGGAAGGTATCGCCATTTGTGCTGCTATTCATTGTTCAATCTCCCTTTATTTGCCGGCCGCTTCACCACTTCTACTGTAAGCACATGTATGCCTTTAAATTTTTATTCACAGTAATCGTATTTTGCTGCGATTCTTCTGATCTTTTAGTTGCTTTGTTGTTTTCGAATCATAAATCGACTGTTTTCGTGATTTGTCGGTTGTTTGTTCAGTTCTTACGATTTTTTTCTTATTAAAGAAGCCACATTGTGTTTTTTCGTTTTGTGGTATGTTTTGTCTGTAGATATTTTCATTTGGGTTTAATGCGACTTGATTTGATTTTTTCTGAGCTGGATTTGCCTTGTGTGGCAGTGAAACAGGCTTAATTTAATAGTGATTGCGGTGAATGGATAGAAGGGGAGGAGGTGGAATGGTGCCGATATCGCCGTCACACACCCCACGTTCCAGCGATAAGACAGCGAGAGATCTGCGATCTGGGGATGGTAGTTTGAACGGAAAGAATGACAAGGATAAAGGAGGTGTCAATGTGCAGGTTATTGTGCGATGCAGGTGAACCTATTTTTTCCCTCGAGTGTTTTGATTTGAATGGTTTTTTTTTTTAATGGAATTCTCATGGGCTATATTTATGTTTTATCAGGCCATTGAGTGAGGATGAAGCGAGAGTGCATACTCCTGTGGTGATTTCTTGCAATGAAAACAGAAGAGAAATTTGTGCTATTCAGAATATTGCCAATAAGCAGATTGATAGGACTTTCAACTTTGACAAGGTCTGATATATCTTCTCCTGCCTACATGTTTTTGTTGTACGTATAAATTTGGGGAATATTAAAGAGTACAAATATAAAGAACTGAAAATTGTACAAGTTCGCTCTATTTTCAGACTTATGGCTATTCATTATATAACAGGCAACGTTGTTGAAGGTTGTTTAAACCATATGGTTCTGGTTGTTCATTAAATAGCAACCGGGTAGTTGAATGGGTTGTTTTTTCCCCTTAGTTTCTATTTTAAGTTCTGACTGTTTCCCCCCGTATAATTTCTCTTTTTCTCAGGTGTCAATGCACGGTCTGTTAATAATGCAACTTCATTTCTGGATTTTTGTTTTAGATATTTGGTCCAACATCTCAGCAAAAGGATATATATGATCAGTCAATCTGCCCCATGGTTTTTGAGGTTCTGGAGGGGTACAATTGCACCATTTTTGCCTATGGGCAAACTGGAACAGGCAAAACTTACACAATGGAGGGTGGATCAAGAAAAAAGGTTTGGTTTATGTCCTCTCTAGCTGTACTTGTTTCGAGATGTATCATGTGCCACTTTATCTTAATGATTTGACTTCTTGCTTAGAACGGTGATATTACGAATGATGGTGGAGTTATTCCAAGAGCTGTTAGGCAAATATTTGATATCCTAGAGGCTCAAAATGCTGAGTACAGCATGAAAGTGACATTCTTGGAACTCTACAATGAGGAAATTACAGATCTTTTGGCACAGGAAGAATGTTCAAAATTCATAGATGATAAGTCAAAGAAACCAATAGCGCTTATGGAGGACGGAAAAGGTGGAGTCCTTGTTAGGGGATTGGAAGAGGAGATTGTGACCACCGCAAATGAAATCTATAGAATCCTAGAGAAAGGTTCTGCTAAAAGGAGAACAGCAGAGACTCTTCTTAACAAACAGAGCAGCCGTTCTCACTCTATCTTTTCAATCACAATTCACATAAAGGAGTCTACTCCAGAAGGAGAGGAGATGATCAAATGTGGGAAGCTTAATTTGGTTGATCTTGCTGGTTCAGAAAATATTTCACGGTCTGGTGCCAGAGAGGTTAGAAAATGCAAATTATCTGATTTTTTTCCTTCTCTATCTGTTCATTAATCTCCACAATGGGGATAGAGGTCATCATAATTTTAACTGAATGTGTGTGTGTGTGTATAAATGATCGTGTCTACAATTTCAGGGCAGAGCAAGGGAAGCAGGTGAAATCAACAAGAGCTTGCTGACCCTTGGTCGAGTCATAAATGCTTTGGTTGAGCATTCTATTCACGTACCCTACAGGTAAAAAAACAATTCATTTTTCCTTGTTAACCGGATGTCCATTATCCAGGTGTGTTTCAAAATGATTAATGTCATGTGAAATCTCAGGGATAGCAAGTTGACAAGGTTGCTTAGAGATTCTCTTGGGGGGAAAACGAAGACTTGTATAATTGCAACAATATCACCTTCCATCCATTGTTTGGAAGAGACACTTAGCACTCTGGATTATGCTCACCGTGCAAAAAACATAAAGAACAAACCCGAGGTTAGTGGTCTTGAATATTTGGATAAAATTCTTCCTTTCTTCGGCTGATTATTTGACAGTGTGGACTAATCAACTAGTACATGGTTGTTATTACAGATCAATCAAAAAATGATGAAATCTGCAATAATGAAGGATCTATATTCTGAAATTGATCGACTAAAGCAAGGTTGTTCTCAGTGTTTGCAAGTGTGTTATGAACTTTATCTACGGTTGTTAAGTTCTTCAAAGCAATCTAAACTTCTATGCATATAAATAATGACCTAATATGCTTCAGAGGTATATGCTGCAAGGGAGAAGAATGGAATCTATATACCACGTGAACGTTATCTCCAGGATGAGTCTGATAAAAAGGTTTGATGGTGTTTGCTGAAATTATTTAATGTGATTCCCCATGCCCATGATATGACAGCCATGTTTTTTTCTATTGTTTCAGGCCATGTCCGAAAAAATAGAGCGCATGGAACTCGATTTAGAATCCAGGGACAAGGTAAAACTAACACATTTTTTTAACCTTAGTCTTTTTGGTGTGCTCTATGGAAACTCAAAGAGTTATCACAAAATTTTCAATTTTGTGCGCAGCAACTATTGGAACTCCAGGAATTGTACGATTCTCAACAGCAGTTGACTGTTGAATTATGTGATAAACTTGAAAAGACCGAGGTATTATTTGACTGTTTACAATTATAATCTTTTTCCCTTCTGCTTTGATGTGGAGGAATGATTTGGGTTCTATTCATATTCAGAAAAAGCTACAAGAAACTGAACATTCATTGCTTGATCTTGAAGGAAGGCACAAGCAGGCAAATGCAACGATCAAAGAAAAAGATTACCTTGTATCCAATCTTCTCAAGTCTGGTACGTGCCATTTATGCTGAATATCAAGCCATAAATATGATATTATTAGCCATTCCATCACTTGTTGTGGCATCCGAAATCTAATTTGATTTTTCATCAATTTTAATTGTTTAACATCTTTCGATTTACCATTAGTTTCTTAGTTGTTGAACTTAAAGGGGCCAGTTTTATGAAATTTTCACTTGATTACTTTTTCCTAGAGAAATCACTTGTTGAGCGTGCCCATGAGTTTCGAGCAGAATTGGAGAATGCTGTATCAGATGTCCAAAACCTATTTGCCAAGATTGGTTTGCATCTTGACTTTGAACAAATAATATGCTGAAATATCTCAGCGAATGATCCTATATAATGGAAGTATTTTGAAATCTGTAGAACGCAAAGACAAAATAGAAGATGGGAATAAGATTCTTATTCAAAATTTCCAGTCTCAGTTGACTAAGCAACTTGAGATCTTACACAAATCTGTGGCATCTTCTACCACTCAGCAAGAACAACAACTGAAGGAGATGAAAGAAGACATGCAGTCATTTGTAACCACAAAGACTGAGGTATGTCGGTTAGATAGGGACACCCGTTGTATTTTAAAGTTCCTAGTCAATAGAGTTTCTGATCTGTTGCATTTCTAGGCTGCTGGAGAGCTCCGGGAGTGCCTTAAAAACTTGAAAACGATGTATGGTTCTGGTATAAAGGTTTTAGATGATTTAGCCGGACATCTTTATGGTAACTCTCAATCAACATCTGGTCAACTGAGTTCCGAAGTTTCTAAGCATTCTTCTGCACTAGAGGAGGTGTGAATTTATTGAATATTGCTTTGAGAAAAATCATAGAACCTTATTTCAGCACGAATGATTCTGTTGTGCAGCTTCTCAAAGGAATTGCTTCAGAGGCTGATACTTTACTTAATGACCTTCAAAATAGCCTGCACAGTCAGGAGAAGAAATTAACTGTATATGCGCAACAGCAACATGAGGTTGGCATTTCTCAATTTACAGGATGGAAGATGGTTTTTGTTTCGTTCATCATCTAATTAATTGCAATGTTCTTTTCAGGCTCACAGCAGAGCAGTTGAAACCACTAGATCAATTTCTCAAATAACTGTAAACTTCTTCAAGACTTTAGATGGGCATGCCACAAAATTGGGCCAGATTGTGGAAGAAGCACAGACAACTAATAATTGGAAATTATCTGAATTAGAAAAGAAGTTTGAGGTTTACTTTCTTTGTTTAAAAACTTCATTAAGCTTACACAACAAACTATTTCTGAGTGGATGTTCAATTTTTTCATAGGAGTGTGCTGCTCAAGAAGAAAAGCAACTGCTAGAAAAAGTGGCAGAGCTGCTTGCTGGTTCAAATGCTCGAAAGCAAAAAGTGGTATGCACCTTTAAATGGACAAATTTAATGAATCACTTGGATTTTCATTTTGAACTTTCACGTAAAAATTGTCACCTGTGGGAAACTTAAGATTGATCTTTCACAACACACACACATATATATATGGCACACGCGATGCATATGTTTACAGTCTTTTTTTATCATTATCGATGGACTAAAGTGAAATTTGAAAAATTATGGCACGACTATATTGATATTTGAATTGTTAAAATAAAAAAATATATAACAAAAGTGTAATATGTTGAAAGTACCTGGTGTGCTTCTCGAAAATTCTGAACAAATTAACAGCAACGATTCTTTAAGTCGAGGCAAGGATAAATCCTTTATCCGCAAGACGATATTGCCCGTGTACTAGTGCTTCACGTTAACGACAATCGTCTCTAAGATACAACGACTAGTGTCAAGAGAGGTAGCACAACGATCTCTTGATTCCAACGAACACAAAATGCTATAACTTTCAAGTGAGTATAAAAGAAATCTTGCAGCAATATGGAGGAAGAAATTGATGCAAAAAACGTGCGCAAAATAATGCAGGTAGGGGATATTTATAGAACACCAAAGCTTGGCTCGAATGGTCACACCCTATCGTCCAGAAGATGCAACCTTGGTTGACTAGATGTGTTGTTTCGGTGAAGGAGTACAACATTGGCGTGTGTGGCGTTTCGCACATTCAGAACCAGAGGCGCGCACGCACCTGCGCGACATGACGCGCGGCCGCGCGCATGGTTCTGTTCTGCGTGCACTGAATGTCAGTGTTCATGCGCTGCCGCGCACTGGATTCTGTCCCCGCACACCGAAAGACCAGTGTGGCGCGCGCGGCTGCGCGACATCATGTGCGGCCGCGCGCTGCATTCTGTTCGCAAGCAAGAATGCCGCATCCGCGCAGGAACTCGCGCAAGGGCGCACCATCTACTGTTTTGAACACCAACAAAATTTATTTCATCAAATAATTTTGGTCCAAAAAGATAAATATTGGTCAAACACCACACCACACCTCACCGCACCGCGCCGGGCGGGCGCGCGCGTGTGTTTAAATCACCGAGACCTAGCCTAGTAGCGTCTCCCCCCTTCTAAAAGCTTTGGTACCCCTTGGGGCCCAAACCCTTAGTCCACACTAGAACTAATAAGGAGGAAAACTTTTCTCTAAGCTTCCAATGTAGGACAACCACATTTCCATTCACATTTCCATTTTATTCACATTTTCTCTAACAATCCCCCACATGAATGAAATTTATGCATGTATGCAAATCCACTTGAATTCTTTTGAACTACTATTGCATCGGGAAAGGTAGCTTTTGGCTTTGAACCTTCCGTAGTAAAATACTATCGGATTTACTAGTTGCTTGGTGACGCGATGTCTTGAACCATTCAACCGTTTGTGTAAACCAAGACAACAGCATTTACACAATAATAGCTCTAACATATTTTGTTCTCATGTTGTGTCCGTTTCGGCCCTGGACCATATCTTAGATTCATAAGCGTTCTTGAAGCGGCCATCACTTCGCACTTATATAGGTGATCTCCTATCAAGAGTATCCTGCCATACTCTACCTCTTAGGTATAGGAATCACTAAAAGAAAACTTAACCTCACCACATGTTGCAGGTACATTTTACTTGGACGTTTTAAGAATGAGCCTTCATTGTTTCCAAGTGTTCAACCAATGTTTATAACTTAGTTTTCCCATTGAACCAAAGTTTTGGGATCTCCAATTCACAAGGTTGGGTTACCGCTATAAACATTTTTATTTTGTGGCTTTCAAGCCCATTCCCCTTATTAGCTTGTACAATTGATCTCGATTTATACTTTTAGTAAACGGATCCGCTAGGTTTTCCTTTGATTTCACATATTCAACAGAAATAACCCCATTAGAGATCAATTGTCTTATGGTATTATGTCTCCGACGAATATGTCGAGACTTACCATTGTACATACTGCTTTGTGCTCTTCCTATTGCTGATTGACTATCACAATGAATAACAATAGAAGACACTGGTTTATTCCAACAAGGAATATCTTCTAGGAAGTTTCTTAGCCACTCGGCTTCTTCTCCTGCTTTGTCCAAAACAATAAACTCGGATTCCATCGTGGATCGAGCTATACATGTTTGCCTAGAAGATTTTCATGACACCGCTCCTCCACCAATCGTGAACACATATCCACTTGTGGACTTGGAGTCTTTTGTGTCAGATATCCAATTTGCATCACAGTATCCTTCCAATACTGCTGGATATTTCGTATATACCAATCCAAAGTTCATGGTGTATTTTAAATATCCAAGCACTCTCGTCAAGGCTTTCCAATGGTCCTTATTTGGATTGCTTGTAAACCTACTTAACTTGTTTACGGAATATGCAAGATCTGGTCGGGTACAATTAGTCAAGTACATTAGACTACCGATTATCCGTGCATATTCTAGTTGATCAATAGGTTCTCCTCGATTCTTTGCTAAATGAACACCCAAATCTAAAGGTGTTCTTGCCGAAGGATTGTCGAGTGCCTTGAATCTTTCAAGAACCTTTTCAACATAATGAGTTTGTGATAATATAATTCCTTCAGAATTCCTAGAGATTTTAATCCCTAATATTATATCACATAACCCCAAGTCTTTCATATCAAAATGTTTTTTCAACATTTTCTTAGTATTCATGATCAACTCATGATCATTTCCCATGATTAACATGTCATCTACATAGAGGCAAACAATTACATATACATTTTCATTTCCTTTAATGTAGACGCACTTGTCACACTCATTGATTTTGAAACCATTTGATATCATTGTGGTATCAAATTTTTCATGCCACTGTTTAGGTGCTTGTTTGAGTCCGTATAGGGACTTGACAAGTTTACAAACCTTTTTCTCTTGTCCGGGTTTGTTGTTCCATATAGATTTCTTCTTCCAATACTCCATTTAGAAACGCTGTTTTAACATCCATTTGATGAATCTCAAGGTCATGCAACGCTGCAATGGCTATGAGAACACGAATGGATGTGATTCTCGTAACTGGAGAGTATGTGTCAAAGAAATCATATCCCTCTTGTTGTCTAAACCCTTTGGCAACCAATCGAGCTTTATACTTATCTATAGATCCATCTTCTTTGTATTTCCTTTTAAGGATCCATTTGCATCCTAAAGGTTTACAACCCGGAGGAAGATCAACTAACTCTCATGTGTGGTTGTACATTATGGAATCTATTTCACTTTTGATTGCTTCTTTCCAGAAAGGAGCTTCTGGATTTGACAGAGCCTCTTGAATAGTTCTTGGTTCATTATCTAACATGTATGTTAGAAAATCGGGACCAAATGACTTTTCAACTCTTGCTCTCTTACTTCGCCTTATATCTTCATTGCCTTGAACGGGTGCAATCGAAGTTTCATAAGGTCTTTTGTTTAGACGGGATTCTTTCCTTTCTTTACAAGGAAACATATTTTCAAAGAACACGGCGTTCCTTGATTCAATTATCGTTCCCTCATTGATATCAGGAACTTCAGATTTGTGCACTAAGAAGCGATATGCACTACTATTAGTTGCATATCCAATGAAGATGCAGTCAATTGTTTTAGGCCCAATCTTAACTTGTTTTGGCTTTGGTATTTCTACTTTAGCCAAACACCCCCACACTTTGAGGTATTTGTAAGATGGTTTACGCTTTTTCCATTTCTCATATGGAGTCTCATTGTTTCCTTTGAATGGTATCTTATTGAGAATGTAGTTCGCTGAGAGAATCGCTTCCCCCCACAAGTTTTGGGGTAAGCCTGAGTTTATCAACAACGCATTCATCATCTCCTTAAGAGTACGATTCTTGCGTTCTGCTACTCCGTTTGATTGAGGTGAGTATGGAGCTGTAGTTTGATGAATTATGCCATTGTTTGTGCAAAATTCTTCAAACGGAGCAACATACTCTCCACCTCGATCACTTCTTATCATTTTGATCTTTGAACTTAGTTGATTCTCGACTTCATTCTTATAAGCTTTGAATGTTTCTATTGCTTCATCTTTGCTTTTCAACAAGTATACATAGCAAAACCTTGTGCAATCATCAATGAATGTTATGAAATACTTCTTGCCACCTCGAGTTTGAACATATTTCAAATCACATATATCAGTATGGATTAATTCAAGCGGCGTAGTACTTCTCGTTATCGAATGGAAAGGGACCTTTGCCATTTTTACTTCAACACAGATCTCACACTTGTGTTGTGGATCCTTTTTAAATGTAGGTATTACATTTTGATTAGCAAGTCTTTGCAACGTGTTAAAGTTAACATGTCCCAATCTTTCATGCCATAAATTTGGACTTTCAATCAAGTACGCAGAATTTATAACTTTATTCTTCGCCTCTTGGCGGATAACATTCATTACATTCATCTTGAAGAGCCCATTATCTTGGTACCCTTTGCCTATAAAAACACCACTCTTGGTTAACACAAATTTGTCCGATTCGAACA
Source organism: Primulina eburnea (assembly GCF_022965805.1). Taxonomy (NCBI): domain Eukaryota; kingdom Viridiplantae; phylum Streptophyta; class Magnoliopsida; order Lamiales; family Gesneriaceae; genus Primulina; species Primulina eburnea. Next base: position 14,498,580 of record NC_133109.1, on the reverse strand, counting down.
CAAGCCTAAAACCGGCCTTACTCAACAAAGAACCAGAAACCAAGTTCTTCCGAATGTCCGGCACATGTAGTACATTCTTGAGCGTTACTTCCTTGCCTGAAGTCATCTTCAGCACTACTTCTCCAACTCCTACGACATCAGACGTTGTAGAGTTCCCCATAAATAGTTTTCTTTCACTGTTGGGAGAGTAGGATGAAAACATCTCCTTGTTGGCACAAACGTGGCTGGTAGATCCAGTGTCTATCCACCACTCTCTTGGATTGTCCACCAAGTTGGCTTCACATATAACAGCAGATAAATCAAGTTGTGACATATCAATTGGTACATACCGTTCTTCGACGACATTTGCTTGCCTTTGTTTCTGTTTTGTATTGTCTCTTTTTGGAAGACGACAATCTTTTGCCATGTGATTCGGCTTGCCACAATTGAAGCAATTCCCTTTGAACTTCTTGGCTTTTCCTTGTTTCTTGTCATCGTTCGGTCGCTTTCTCTTGTGATTAGTACTTGATTCCGCTAGATTTGCTTTAGCTTCAGATTCCATCGCCTTTTTATATGACTTGGCTTCACAGTTTCGGTTGTCTTCCTCGATTCTAAGTCTCACTATTAGATCTTCAAGTTTCACTTCCTTTCGCTTGTGCTTGAGATAGTTTTTGAAGTCCTTCCACATAGGTGGTAACTTTTCGATGAGTGCTGCTACTTGGAAGGGCTCATTCAATAACATTCCCTCAGAAAGCAAGTCATGGAGAATGATCTGAAATTCCTGCACTTGGCTAATAATAGTTTTGGAGTCGGTCATTTTGAAGTCTAGGAATTTACCAACAACAAACTTCTTGATGCCCGCATCCTCCGTCTTGTACTTTTTCTCCAAGGAATCCCACAATTCCTTAGCAGTCTTTACTGAGCAATAAACACTATAAAGTGTGTCATCAAGGCCATTTAGTATGTAATTCCTGCATAAGAAATCGCTGTGATTCCAAGCATCCACAGCATTTCTCCTTTGGGTATCGGTATCATCTTCTGCAATTGTAGGTGGATCCTCTTTCAAAAATCGAGACAGGCTTAGGGTAGTGAGATAGAACAGCATTTTCTGTTGCCAACGTTTGAAGTCGGCACCGGTGAACTTCGATGGCTTTTCACCATGAGCAGGAGCAGTAGCAATGGGAGAGAATGATGTGCTCGACATTTTCAGAATTCAGAGATAGTAGAACACGAATATCGTCTTGCGCTTGTTGAAAGTACCTGGTGTGCTTCTCGAAAATTCTGAACAAATTAACAGCAACGATTCTTTAAGTCGAGGCAAGGATAAATCCTTTATCCACAAGACGATATTGCCCGTGTACTAGTGCTTCACGTTAACGACAATCGTCTCTAAGATACAACGACTAGTGTCAAGAGAGGTAGCACAACGATCTCTTGATTCCAACGAACACAAAATGCTATAACTTTCAAGTGAGTATAAAAGAAATCTTGCAGCAATATGGAGGAAGAAATTGATGCAAAAAACGTGCGCAAAATAATGTAGGTAGGGGATATTTATAGAACACCAAAGCTTGGCTCGAATGGACACACCCTATCGTCCAGAAGATGCAACCTTGGTTGACTAGATGTGTTGTTTCGGTGAAGGAGTACAATATTGGCGTGTGTGGCGTTTCGCACATTCAGAACCAGAGGCGCGCGCGCACCTGCGCGACATGACGCGCGGCCGCGCGCATGGTTCTGTTCTGCGTGCACTGAATGTCAGTGTGGCGCGCGCGACTTCATGCGCTGCCGCGCACTGGCTTCTGTCCGCGCACACCGAAAGACCAGTGTGGCGCGCGCGGCTGCGCGACATCATGTGCGGCCGCGCGCTGCATTCTGTTCGCAAGCAAGAATGCCGCATCCGCGCAGGAACTCGCGCAAGGGCGCACCATCTACTGTTTTGAACACCAACAAAATTTATTTCATCAAATAATTTTGGTCCAAAAAGATAAATATTGGTCAAACACCACACCACACCACACCTCACCGCTCCGGGCCGGGTCGGGCGGGCGCGCGCGTGTGTTTAAATCACCGAGACCTAGCCTAGTAGCGTCTCCCCCCTTCTAAAAGCTTTGGTACCCCTTGGGGCCCAAACCCTTAGTCCACACTAGAACTAATAAGGAGGAAAACTTTTCTCTAAGCTTCCAATGTGGGACAACCACATTTCCATTCACATTTCCATTTTATTCACATTTTCTCTAACATAATATTAATATCATATAATTATAAAGTTGGAAAAAAAAGTCGGTGTCCTTTCTAGATGGTTACTATCATGTCCTCAACTTTATCTATATATATATATATACCCAGTTGCCATTTTCAGTTTTATTTTTATTCGGCCAACAAAGATAAAAGATGCAAAATGTGAACTTGCAAAACCTATATATAATTTTCCCACTTCGTTTTGATTACCATTTTCAAGTTCCTAAACATGATTAAATCTGCCAAATTGCCTAGTTGCCATTTTCCGTTTTATTTTCATTCGGCCAACAAAGATAAAAGATGCAAAACGATTTATGCATTAAAAAGTGATACTTGCAAAACCTCAGAAATAGTCTCTTATTGTTTTAATATTGTTAGTCAAATGATAAAAAAATTATTATGGGTCGAATATCACAGTCTCTTGTTCTTTTAATATTGGTACTCAAATGATAATAAATTATTATGTCCTTTTCGCGTTTTTGTTACCAGGTTCAATGTGCGATTGATGGACTTAGGATGAGTGCAGCTAGCAGAACAACTAGTTTACAGCAGGAGATGTCAATTATGCAAGATACTACTTGTTTTATCAAAGCTGAATGGACAAGTTACATGGAGAGCGCTGAATCCCATTATCTTGAGAACACAGCGTCAGTGGAAAGTGGTAAAAATGACATGGAGGATGTCTTGTATAAATGGTTAGTTTCACAAATTATAAATTCCCTTCCCTGTCATGTCTATAATTCTCAACTGGGGTTGCTCATTCTGAACAACTAAAAAACTACACAGTATGGAACAAGCAAAATTGGGTGCCCAACAGTGGAAAAATGCTCAAGAATCCCTGCATAGTCTAGAGAAGAGCAATGTTGCTTCAATGAATGAAATAGTTAGGTTAGTACAAATCCCAATATTCAAGCTTTAAAGTTTCACCTGCACATTATCGTAATTTTATGTTTATATGTGACCTAACTATAGGAGAGAAATGGGCACCAATGCACTATTGCGTGGACGGTTTACTTCTGCTGTGAGCTCTGCTATTGAAGATGCAGATATTGAAAGCAAAAATCTGCTCTCGTCCATTGACAGTAAGATAACTAGTTTATATTTATTTCATCCACTGCATATTATTCTCGACATCCATTTCATTTCATTAACTTGCAGGTTCATTACAACTTGACCGTGAGGCATGCACGAATCTTGATTCCATGATTGTTACTTGTTGTGGGGACTTACAAGAATTGAACAGTGGGCATCATCACAAGATTTTGGAAATCACAGAAAATGCAGGAAAATGCCTTATAGAAGACTATGCGGTAGGAGTCTCTCATATGAGATTTTGTTGCTTGTCAAATTTAGAAAAAAAAATTACTGGATTGAATCCACAACCAAGTACAGAGCAAAACAGATATGCATGAAAAGTTTATGTTGCGTAATACACATGCTTAATTGACAATATTAGGTGGATCAACAATGCTGCTCGACACTGAAGAAGAGAGCGATCAACATTCCAAGCATTTCTTCCATTGAGGAACTCAGGACCCCATCTTTCGAAGAATTGCTCAAGTCATTCTGGGACGCGAAATCTTTAAAGCAGGCGAATGGAGAGGTAAAGCAAATGTTAGAGGCTGTTGTTTCTTTGAGAGACTCTCGGCTTCCTCTTACCGCTGTCAACTAGAAAGACTATAGAATTGTTGTACAGAAAGTATGTTTTAATTACAGAATGAATTGCATTTGGTAATTAGGTAACATCCACATTGAGTTTGATTTATCCTGAAATATTTCATTGATATTCTGAAAACAAAATTCAAACAATCATTTCACTCTATTTTACTTACTTTTTTAGCCATGTCTCTATTAATTACGGAAACCCGCGGTTGTTACTCTTTTGGTGGACATGGGTAAACCTTCGAACTAATACAATAACTTGCAAATCAGGTTTAACAGCTTGTCCGAAAAAGTGTTGACAAGAGAAATCAAATTCAACCATTAATCAAGTTATCGCATATTCCACTAACTCAAACACCTATGGAACACCACAACGATTTTATCCTATCAGACTAAATATTTATGTCGTCGATGGTAGTGTCGAATTAGTATATCATCCACCGTCAATTTTATGTTATCCTGATGTGACCAGTAAAGAAAACAAAGCCAAAAATTCGTACTTGGGGTTGGTTGTAGTCTTCAGATGAGACTTATCCAATGGGCAACCAATCAAATACATTCACTCAACATTAACAATCGATTTATTTTTGTATAAAATGGACCGATCGAAAGTAATATTCAAGAAAAGCTAGTAAATTGGAACAGTAACAATGTTCATAAAGATTGGACTGAATTAAACAAAATCGAACTAATTAAAAAAGTCAGTGTTAAATTGAACCAAAATATTTTCAAGGAACGAATTTTACATGTCTTAAAGATCATATTTGGATCGATCCTTAAATTTGGATGGGCATTCATGTATCCTGTTGGTTTTTTCACATCCAAACATTTCTATTTGCGGAACTTTATTATTTATTTATATATAAATATTGCAAATGTTTAAAAGAAAACCCGTAAAATTTTCCATGCATCAAATTTTAAGAATTAAAATTATTTTAAATTTTGGTGATAATAAATAATAATGGTCAGTTAAGCTATCCATCGGATGATAGATGATTAGCAGATGCTGATGGGACATCCAGCTGGATGCTGGTTAAACTTGCTGGAAGATTGTGAGCAAGATTTCAAGGGTGCTGGAAGATCCTGCCAGATACGTAATATCGGGTCAATAAATTTGATTTTAGGTGGGCTTAAATGAAGGTAATTTTAGATTAGACAAAAATATTGGTGAGGTAAGAAGTGTCTGTAAGGTCCAAAATACGATAAAGTAATTCAACTGAATGCAAATCTAAGAAAAATAGAAAATGCATGATTAAATTATTTTAATTGCATTGATTAAATGTAGTAGGCATGTTTACATGTTTAAAATATGGTTTTCTTTTCGAGACACGGTCGAGGTGACCTGGGACCGTAAAAGAAAAATATTTTTTATTAAATGATTATTTTAAATTATTTAAATTTAAGGTATATTTAATATGTTATTTTCGAAAATGGTACCTTTTGAGATGTTTTACGCGCTGAGTCGTATTTAAACCAATAATCGATTTTTGAAAAAAATGAGCATTTTTGAGAACTCGGCTAATATTTTCAAAAATCTTCCGGAAAGAAATATTTTTTCTACATTATAATGGACCTATAATAACAAGGTAATTGGACCTAGTTTTCTACCCAATTATTTATATTAAAATATAAGGTTTTCTAAACCCTAAACACTTCAAACCACATATTTAAACAATAGAAACCTAGAGCTTTTCTCCTTTATCAGCACACACACCCCCCTCACGTTTTGAAGCACATTCACGTGAACTTTGAGGGATAAAACGCATCAAGGTTCCCCCGTTTCTCTGCCAACATCCCTCGTGTCAAGGATTGAATTTCGTGTATGAATCACGAAAGACACGACTTAATCTTTTTTTACCTATCTTTCATACCATATTATTATGTGAGTCTATACATGTTTGCATGAAAAATATGATACTCTTTTAATTATTTTCATTTTTATGGTATATACATGTTAAAACTTGAGTTTTCATACTTTTAAATTTATGTTATTAATGCACAAAGGCTGTTGGCTTAGAAGGGATGAATCTCAGAGGGATTAGGGACCCCTAGGTGCATGGTTTAATTCTGGAATAATTAAGGACAAAGGCTGCACGTTTTTGGGTTTCAAACAAGCTAGGGTTTCGATTTTGTTGTCTAGGAAGACGTAGGCTACGTGCTATGTTCAGGTCAAGTCCAGGGGTCCTAAATGGGTTGAGAGAAGGTTGGTGCAAGGGCTAGGGCAGGAGCGTGAGGCTTGGGTCACGCGGGTGTTGTAAGGGCGGGGGTGGATGGTTGCAAGTGCAGGGGCTGTAAAGACTGGTCCAGTAGAGTCATAAGGGTTTGGTCTAAGTTCTAGGATGGTTGGTCAGGGTTTGGTCTACTCGGTTATTGTTTAGGGTTGAAGGGTTTGAAGATGGCTTAGGGCTAGGGTTTGGGCTTGTCCAAGGGTCCTAAATGGCTTGATTTGGGATGTTGGTTAGGTGTTAGTAAGCTATGGTTAAGGTTTGGTTATGTTTCGAGTAGATTCGGGCTAAAAGCGGGACTTTCGTTCAAGTTTTAAAACGAATTATGAATTTAGTCTAGGAGATTAAGTTTACGTAATGCTTATGAGTGTTTTTAAGGTATTATGTTTACTTTGGATGGATTTGCGTTGTCGTTTTAAGATCCAAGGGTAAATTTGGAAATTTAGGGTTTCAGAGGCAAAACAGTTATTTTACACCTGAAAAATGTTAAACGTCCTGGCAGTGTCCTGAAGGTTGTAATGAATGTTAAAATGTTTATTTTTAAAGGTGATGGGATTGGCCAACAGCTGATACGACAGTCATAATTAATGATTTGAATTCAATAAAGAGAAACATATATGTATATGATGAAATGAAAGGTTTATGATGAAAGGAGAAGGATTTAAATTTATGCATTTTCATGAAAAGTTATTTTATTAAAAGTATTTTCACTATTGCATGCGAATGTATATTTATTACTTGCTATTACGGTTAAGATTTGCTGAGTCATTAGACTCACTAGTTGTGAATATGCAGGTGAGGATGTTTATGATGATATAGGAGGACTTGATGGTTGAACTTGCTGAACATGATAGTACACATAACCGAGGACCAATGCTAGTTTTTCCGCACTGATTTTATAGTACTTTAAAGATTTCATTATTTTTATGACTTTTTATGCTTTTGAGTGGTTTTGAGACGATTTAAAATACTTATTCTCTTTTGAAAAATGTTGGTTTTAGGTTTTGGTACGACGTTTATGATATATATATATATATATATATATATATATATATGTATGTATGTATGTATGTATGCATGTATGTATAAGTATATTTCGGCCGAAGGGTTTAAAAAAATTCTCTAGTATATTTTAAAGAAAAACAAGTAGTAGAAGTCTGTAAGTTGAAAGGCTTTAAATAATTTTTATGATGGTACCTACATGTTTACATGGTTTATATGCTTAAGTTACATCTTTAAATGCTTTTTGAAGTTAATTGATATTTATGCTTTAGTTGCTCAATAAAGGATTTTTATATGCTGCATGGTTAGAAGTTTAGATTTAAATGCATGTTGGTTACGTTAAGAATTTGGAAAACGTTCAGATATAATGACTCATATACACGCACCTAGTATTAATAGGCAATCTGAGACTCATGAGGATCATAGAGAGAATGCACCCCCACCTCCAAATGGGGATGTTAATACACATGTTCTGGAGGGTATGGAACGCTTCTTTGAGCACCAGGCTCCGAGGCCACATCACGATATGTATGATCAGTTCTCGAGGCTTGGTTCCGAAGGAGTTTTCTGGCACCACCGACCCATTTGTTGATGAGGGTTGCATTATATCTCTTGATGTGCATTTTATTTACCTGAATATGAGGGATGCTGATCGAGTTCGGCGTGCTACTTATATGTTACAAGATGATGCTTCTCTTCGGTGGGAAGGAGCTGATCATGGCTTCAATCTAGCCACCCTCACTTGGGCGCAATTCAAGAACATTTTATATGAGAAGTATTTTACTACTAACGTCCGAGGACGCTTGAAAGAGTGAGTTTATGACTCTCCGTCACGGAGAAATGTCGGTGATTGAGTTCATTAGGTAGTTTGATAGGGGTTGTCAATTTGTGCTGCTGAGAAACTGAATCACTTCTTTGATGGCCTTCGACTTACTATATGTCGTGATGTGATGCGACCGACGGGTTATGCAGCTGCCACTGCTTGTGCTTTCCAAGCCAATCAAGCCTCGAAAGATATTGATTTTGAGATGCAGCGTGAGAGCCAGCAGCACCAGCAGAACTCTCAGCCATTTCAAGAAGCAATTTTAAAGAGGCTACTATGCAAAGAATGCAATCACTCACACTTTAGCAAATGCATGTGGGGATCGTACAAGTACTTCATTTGCAAGGAAAAAGGACATAAAGCCGCAGACTGCCCAAAAACGAAAGGGCCAACTATTGGCAGTCCCTATATTATGCATGCTGATGAGGCTGAAGCAGAGCCAGACACGACTTTGATTACTGATAACCTAGTTTTTTAACATTTTGATATTGATTTTGTTGAATGAAATGTTAAATTGGTTATGAGAATTGATTGAGAAAATGAAGAACTTAGAAGAAAATAGGTTGCATGATCTACCTTAGTTGGATTTAAGAGATGATATTGAGAATTATAGAAATTGGGCATAAAACATAAGCTTTAATGATATAAAGGAATGAATTGAACCAAATTAAGAATTTTAGGGCTTAAAATTTGAGGAAACGAAATTATGGGACGTACATTGCATAAAAATCGAAAACTTAGGGACCAAAGACAAAACCGAGAGTTTGAGGGGTAAATATCACTAGGCCAAGAATTTGAGGGGTCAAACCATAATTTTTAATAAATCCATGGACTGAAATTGAGATGACCGAAAACTCTAAGGAATCTTGAATTTTCGAAAATTCAAATATTAAATTGCAAATTTTTGAAAATTCAAGGGCTATTTTGCAAATTCTAGAAAATCAGGGATTGTTTTTTCAGTTTCTGGAATTCAGGGACCGAAACAGTAAATTTGAGGGTGATAGGGCTGGAATTGAGTGAATATCACTAGGCCAAGAATTTGAGGGGTCAAACCATAATTTTTAATAAATCCATGGACTGAAATTGAGATGACCGAAAACTCTAAGGAATCTTGAATTTTCGAAAATTCAAATATTAAATTGCAAATTTTTGAAAATTCAAGGGCTATTTTGCAAATTCTAGAAAATCAGGGATTGTTTTTTCAGTTTCTAGAATTCAGGGACCGAAACAGTAAATTTGAGGGTGATAGGGCTGGAATTGAGTGAATTTGTAATTAATTGGGGCCAAGACGCACTTTTCAAAAACTTAAGGGCCAAAATGGAAGAAATTCGAAACTTTAAGGGATAAAAATACAATTTTCGAAAATTATTTGGGGTAAATTGTGTGTTTTCGAGAATTTTTAAGGTTCAAAAGTGAAAATCTTCGAGAATTTTGGGTAATTTATGATAGAAATCCTTTAAGTTTTCGATACGATTGAATTTGATGGTATATTTGTCACATGAAGGATATTCATTTTAGGTATAGCTACCTACATGTTTCTGGATTCGGGAGCTACACACTCATTCATATCCGAGAAGTTTGTCAAGCGACTAAAGATTATACCTGAGGATTTGGAATTGGTCTTTAGAGTTTCTATTCTCTCTAGTGATCAAATGGTTACATCAAGCTTTGTGTAATAATTTGGAGCTTCGTTTACAAAAAGATGTGATTAGGGCAGATCTCATCGTACTCCTGATGCTGAATTCGACATCATTCTGGGCATGGATTGACTCTCTTTGAATAGAGATTCGATAGATTTTCGACAGAGGTCGGTATCTATTAAACCGGCCAGCAGAAAATCTTTTCTTTTTGAGGCAGCAAGGAACAAATAAATGTCACACATTATCTCCTGAATCTGTGCGAGGAAACTTATGAAGCGAGGCTGCCAAGCTTTTCTAGCATGTATCATTTCAGCGTATGTTCCTGTCAGTCAGAAGCTAGAGAATGTTGATGTTGTCAGAGACTTTCTTAGTGTCTTTCCTGAGGATGTTTCTGGCATTCCACCAGATTGAGAGGTGGAATTTTCAATTGAATTGATGTCGAGTACAGTGTCAATCTTTAAAGCACCCTATCGTCTAGCATCCGCGGAAAATGAAAGGGATGAAGGATCAAATTCAAGAGTTGCTGGAGAAAGGTTTGATTCGCCCAAGTCACCATCAAGAATAAGTATCCCTTGCCTAGAATCGAAGACTTGTTTGATCAGTTGTAAGGAGCTTCAATTTTCTCGAAGATAAATCTTTTTTCAGGATATCATCAGCTCAATGTGAAGGAGTCCGATGTTCATAAGATGAATTTTAGGACTCGATATGGGCAGTTGAGTTTATGGTGGTGCCATTCGGGTTGAAGAATGCGCCAGTAATCTTCATGGATCTCATGAATCGCGTATTTTGGTCATATCTGGATCTGTTTACCGTAGTATTCATGTAACGTACCGTACTTTTACTACTTCAAAATTTGCGGAAAAATTAAAAATTTCTTAAACATAAAATTTCATACAGGTCGCCAGTTGTCATTTAACTTAATAATATTAAAATCAACATTCTCAACTAATATTTTCCAACAAAGTACTTATTTCAAATCATCTCACATCCAACATAAAAACATAATATTTTAAAGTTTTCATAAAACATAAACATAGTGGTCCTCGGGTTTTAGCCTTCCGCTCAGTCCAAGCCTGCCCCTTGATCCCCACCTCCTGTCTCCTCCTCAACATACTCACCTGCATCGATCAAGTCTAGTGAGTCTAAAGACTCAACACGTATAAACTGGAATAACGAGTACTACATAATAAAATCGCATGCAACTTAAAAATAGAATATACATAACTTGAAACTTGAACTTGCATAATAAACTTGAAACTTGCATAATAAATTTAAAACTTTCATAATAACCTTAAAACTTGAACATACATACTTTGAAACTTGAACTTGAATAATAGCTTGAACTTTGCATAATAACTTTGAACTTTGCATAATGACTTTGAACATACGTACATACATACTCTGACGTGCCATCATCATAAACTTTCATAAACATACTGCATACTTGAACATACTTGAACATACGTAACTTCATCATTTTCGTAGAGGATGTTTCAAAGCAAGTGACCCTTAACATAATAAATATCTGATCAGACAAACCACAGTACTGGGCTGACAGGGACGTATCCACTGCCACATACATGAGATCTCATGTTCATAATTTAACAGGCCAGTTGATCCACGTTCATAATTTAACGCTTCACAACCACGATCTAACCCGTTCATAATTTAACGGACGGATTCGTCCCCGTTCATAATTTAACGCTTTCCAATCCTAACTTCAAATCCGTTCATAATTTAACGGGGCGGAGAGGTCCTCGGCCACGTTCACCGACTTCCAAACCCATTCACTTTTGGTCACAAGACATTTAGCATACCTCAAAAACTTCAAATATTTTCTTTGCACGTCATACATACTTACTTGGCGCTGAGGGATTCGTTGGATGTCAATCGTGTCGTTGCTGCAACATACTAACATGAATTCATAAGCTTAACGTGTAGAACTTAAACGTAAAAGTCATGCTTAATCTCAAGCTAAATAAATTCTTAGAACATTCTATAATTTCTCACCACTTGACCTTGTAAAACATCAATGTTAAATCATAGCATAAAACCTCAAACCAAACCTTAAGTGATAAAATATTTATCCCAAAAACTGAAGCTACACGGACCCCGTACCCAGGTCAGGCCCCGGGTCCGTGTAGGTACTGCCTCATATGTGTCATGTAAAAGAAGGGGCACGGACCCCGTCCCTAGGTCCGTGTAGGGGTACGTGTCTGTGCGTTTAAATATGTGTCGAAGAAATGAGAAGGCACGAACCCCTGTGCTAACCTCCGTCTCCGGGTCCGTGTCCGTCTGCCCAACGAATTATTTGATGAAAATTTATGACATGTCTATTCTCCCAATTAACACATAATGCATCAAGATTCAACACAATGAGACCATTCTAGGACACCATAACAATGAACTAAACTTTTATAATCACCCTACAATTTATACGACCCAAAAATACTGTCATTTATATTAAAGTTTATTTCTTACGACTTCTTAATAATTCAAGCTCTTAACGACATGAATCGAAACCTCAAAAATACTTTAAACATCATTACTAACTTTCTTATATGCAGCAACTGATCACCCATCGATCCCCAACAAAGCCTGCAACATAAAAACTTCAAGAACACATTAAAATTCATAACTTTCTTGAAACACGATTTGAGCAGTCATACGAAAAACATCATAACTCACTCGTTTTAATCCAAATAACTCGAATTTTATATCAAATCGAACGTATCGAAAAGATCTACGTTTTTGTAGCTGAAAGGTTTCTTAAAATATGTACCGAAAAATTGCAGTTTTCAAAAGAACATCAAACAGAAATTTTTCGGATCTAATTTGAGCAGTCATACTAAAAACACCATAATCACTCGTTTTTAATCTAAATAACTCGAATTTTATATCAAATCGAACGTATCGAAAAATATCTACGTTTTTGTAGTTGAAATTGTTCTCAAAATATATACCGAAAAATTGCAGTTTTTGAAAGAACATCAAAACATGAGTTTTCGGATCTAAAATTTGTTCAAAACATATTCAATACATTTCTTGCTCAAACTTCTACATCATATATACATTTTTATGCTTAAAAACGACTCAACACATAATATGACATGATCGATGCAGCAAGAACAGATTATACGTGCCTTTTGATATTTAAAAATACCGTAACGATGATACCGAAGCGGAGACGGAGCGATAGACGATTCGGGACGGACGTGGCTCGATTTTCTTTGAATAAAACTTACTAAATTGCTGCTGGAATTTCCAGAGAAAAGCTACGTGATGGAGGGAAATGAGAGAGGAAGAAATGGAGAAAAGATTGATGCAAAAGAGTTCTTTCAAAGCTTCCCATCTATTTAGTCAAAAAGTTGAATAGAAAATAATGTGTTGTGTTTTTGTTTTGTGTGCATATGTGTACGTGTATATGTGTGTGTAAATATGTGAGTGTGTGTGTGTGTGTGAGTCAAAGTGTGTGTGCTTGCATGATTTGATATATATATATATATATATATATATATATATATATATATATATATATATATATATATATATATATATATATATATTATTTATAAAATTTGTAACATGTGTGTATATGAATGGAACATGATTAAAATATATTTAAAAAAATATTTAACATACTACTTTAAAATAAAACCCATATTAACCCCACTATAAATTTAAATTTAAATAAGATGCACAAATTCTACAACTCTAAAAATTTAAAATCAATTAATCATTTAAATAATTTATTAGGCTCTTAAATTACTAAAATTAATTAAATTATTTAAAATACTCCATCCTTTTCTTAAATAAAATAAATACCATATTTTAAAATTGCCAGAATCGTTGCCGATCTTTTCCTCGATCCCGCATCGAATATTCGCCTGTAACATAAACTCAAGAAAACCTTTTTAACGTATATCCACTATACATAACTATTAAAATAATACAAATTCTTAAATTATGAATTAAAACACAATCTAATGAAATAAACATGCATTAAAATCATTTAATAAAATATATAAGAAATTTAATAACTTGCACTCACGTGGTTCATGTGGACTTCTAATTTTCGAGACATCACAATTCATATATGATATTCTGATTTTATCGAGGAACAAAGAAGAGCATAGTCAATACTTAAGAATGACATTAAAAATATTGCAAGATAGAAATTTATTCACTAAATTCAGCAAGTGCGAGTTTTGGCTCGAGAGAGTGATATTCTTAGGCCACATCATTCCTAGAGATGGAGTTGAGGTCGATCCCAGCAAGGTCGAGGCAGTTAGAGAATGACCAGTAACTAAGAGTGTAACCGAGATCCATAGTTTCTTGGGTCTAGCTGGCTACTACCGAAAGTTTATTCAAAGTTCTCTTCTATTGCGGCACCCTTGACCACCTTGACGAAGAAAAATGCAAAGTTTATTTGGGGATATGACTGTGAAGAGTGTTTCGACAAGCTGAAGCAAGCTTTGACTTTAGCGCCAGTTCTATCGATGCCATCAGGGCAAAGAGAGTATGTTATCTATACAGACACTCCGAAGCTAGATTTAGGAGTAGTCCTGATGCAGAATTATCGAGTGATAGAATATGTGTCTAGACAGTTGAAGGTTCATGAGAAAAATTACCCAACGATGGATAGGTTCGGGCACCTTTGGAGGTGCTTCAAACACAATATACTCAATGAGCTGCAATAACTCATGTTCTAAGAATGTAAACACCTATGAAGTAGATCGAGTTTGGTTTTAAATCAAGCGGAAAATAACCAAAATAATCCTTCTTTAAAAAAGCTAATCAGTTTAAAGATTTTAACTTGTGTAAACTGATTAATTGATATAAGGGGGATTAGTTCATGCATATATCAGTTCAGTTATGGTGAAAACTGAATTGATAATAGCTTGAACTGATCAAATCAGTTTTAAAACGAAATCTAAGCATATAAATGCACAAAATATGTTTATTGATGTTCGGAGACTTCAACTGCTCCTAAGTAACCCCCCTTCTACCACCTCGGGTAGGTTTCACTAGAAGACTTTGATTCATACAACACATTGTATAAACCCACTCAGCTTAGGACTTACCCTACTACCTAACTAAACTCCTAGCCTAGACTGAAGGCAGCACCTTACAGCCGACACTTGTTTAACGTTTATATGTCAAAGACTACATACACAAGTTTTACGTCTTTGTGCAAGACTCACTCAGCTAGTTAATAAGCTCAACTCTCTGTATATGTGAGTGATTGTGTGTGTGTGTGTGTGTGTGAGAACTCAACTATGAATACAACACGAAGGTGTTCTCACACACTGAGAATTTTGCTTCTATACTAAGTAGTTGGCATACGCTATTTCTCTTAAGAACTTCACACACTTCTTGTTATCTGTCTTCACTGATCTTCATCTTCTATTTATAGGCGTGAAGCTTGATCGTATAGTGAGACTCAATTATTGTCTCCGTTGCATTTTGAGTCAGTTCCTCGATATTTTTCTTGTACTTTCCGACAACCATTCTCGAACGTTGTGGCTTTATGAACTGCTGCAACGTCTATTATTGTCCATTGACTGAAAAAAAAACTTTTACTCAGTGCGCATAGCTGGATTCCATTTGAATAAGCTTGTCTTGTTTTGCAAACTTATTGATTTTATAACTGATGTTCTGAGCTGGTCAGTTTAACTAGTCATCTGGACTCTTCATCAGTTGAGCTCTTCATCAGCTGGCCGAGCTTCTGAAGGTCTTTTGCTGAACTGCCTATCAGCTGGACAATCAGTGGAACTGGTCTTTTGATATTTCAGTTGAACGGATTCAGTTTAGGCAATTATTTGGCGCTTTCAGTTTGTCTCTCAAGTTTTGGCTTGAAAACTGATTAGTTCGAATCCTGATCAGTTCCAGTTTCTTTGCACTTAAGTAAATTCATTAGAAACAAAATAAAAAGTTTTGTTAACATCAAAATCAAGATCACGAACGTGAAATGTTTCAAAAATCTCCCTTTTTTTATTATCACGAAACTTGAGCGATTGAAGCAATTTAAAATTTAACGCCTGATTCTCCTTTTTTGTGAGAATAAAAAACATTTAAGGCGATTAAAAGAGATTTTCAGTTCAAGGGATAAGAAATCTCTCCCTCAAGAACTGAATTTAAAGAGATTTCAGTTTGAGGGATAATTTTTAAGAAAACTCCCCTCAAGAACTGAATTAAAAACTCTCCATTAAAAATATAATCATTTACGTGTTTTAATGATGTTTTAGCATCTTTTAACATTCAAGCAGTTTAGGCAACATATATAAAAATAGCAGTTCAGTTACATAGAAACTACATGGATAAAATGATGTTTATCTGATCAAATACGCATCCCTTTTATACATTTAAGCGCACCAAATTTTGTAAAGGAAAGTCTACTATAATAGCAAATTTTAAACAACATCAGATATCAGTCTATTTATACATGCTAGAACTGGATATACCAACAAGTGGTCGCCTTGAATGCTTTGAGATGCTGCATCGATTTTGAGTCTCTTTTTGTCAGAAAAGCAGCTAATTTGCCTTGGACTTGATCTCTGTGATGGCTAACTCGTCGAGCTAACTCCACTGATGCTGAATCGCATTGATCATCTACTCTGATCTGATACGGCAGTTAAGCGGAAGTATATTACTGATGATTAAGCTCTACTTTAATCATCCAGCATTTCAGCTTAGCTGAGTTTCGTATGTTGATCACCTTAAACTAGTAGGTTGGCAACTAAAATCTTGTGCACTAATCAGTTTAGCTGTTCTGCTGTCATTTTGGACTCAAAACCCTGCAAGTTGCTAAAACAAAAAAATTCGGAGTAAAGAAAAGTGGCTACAATATTAGTTGCAGATCCGACAATCTTCTCTCTTCCCACGGTAAGCTCATATAAAATTTTTAAGAGGATTTTGAAATCCATTTTAAATAACATTTTGAAACATATTTTGAAATATTAGCTTTCAAATGTCCTTTTTAGAACAGCTAGATTTGTTACCAATTGATGGATCGGTTCGGGCACCTTTGAAAGTGCTTTAAACACAATATTCTCAACGAGCTACAATAGCTCGTGTTTTAATAATGTAAACACCGATGAATTAGATCGAGTTTTGTTTTAAACAAAACGAAAAATACTCGAAATAATCCTTCGTTAAGAAAGCTAATCAGTTCAAAGGTTTTAACTTGTGTAAACTGATTAACTGATATAAGGGGAATCAGTTCTTGCATATGTTAGTTCAGTTATGGTGAGAACTGAACTGATAACAGCTTGAACTGATCAAATCAATTTTAAAATAAAAGTTAAGCAATTAAATACACAAGATATGTTTATGGATTTTTGGAGGCTTCAACTGCTCTTACGTCACCCCTTCCACCACCTCGGATAGGTTCCACTAGAAGAATTTGATTTATACAACACCTTGTATAAACCCACTTAGCTCAGAAATCACCCCACTGCCTAACTGAGCTCCTAGCCTAGACTGAAGGCAGCACCTTCCAGCTAACACTTGTTTAACGTTTATTGTCAAACACTACATACACAAGTTTTATGTCTTTGTGCAAGACTCACTCAGCTAGTGAATAAGCTCAACTCTCTGTATATGTGAGTGATTTTGTGTGTGCGTGTGTGAGAACTCAACTATGAATATAACACGAAGATGTTCTCACAGACTAAGAATTTTTCTTCTATACTAAGTAGTTGGCATGCCTTATTTCTCCTTAAAACTTCACACATTTCTTGTTATCTGTCTTCACTAATCTTTATCTTCTATTTATAGGCGTGTATCTTGATCGTACAATGAGACTTAATTATTGTATCCGTTGCATTTTGAGTATATTCCTCAATATCTGTCTTGTACTTTCTGACAGCCATTCTACAACGTTTTGGCGTTAAGTACTGCTGCAACGTTTATTTTTGTCCTTTGACTGGACAAAAGCTTTTCCTCAATGCACACAGCTGGATTGCATTTGAATAAGCTTGTCATGTTTTGCAAACTTATTGATTCCTAACTGATGTTCTGAGCTGGTAAGTTGAACTGATCTTGAATTGTTTAGGTGAAATCAATTTTCTTGTCAGCTGAACTAATTTCGCTACTTCAGTTGAACTAGTCATCTGGAATCTTCATCTGTTGAGCTCTTCATCAGCTGGTCGGGCTTCTGAAGGTCTTCTGCTGAACTGACTATCAGCTAGACAATCAGTTGAACTAGCCTTTTGATATTTCAGTTGAACTATTCAGTTTAGGCAATAAGTTGGGGCTTTCAGTTTGCGTCTCTAGTTTTGGCTTGATAACTGATCAGTTCGAATCCTGATCAGTTCCAGTTTCTGTGCACTTAGTTAAAGTCGTAAGAAACAAAATAAAAAGTTTTGTTAACATCAAAATCAAGATAGCGAACGTGAAATGTTCCAAAAATCTCCCCTTTTTTGATGATCACGAAACTTGAGCGATTGAGGCAATTTAAAATTTTAAAATTTAACGCCCGATTCTACTCATTTGTGAGAATCAAAAACATTTAAGGCGATTAAAAGAGATTTTCAGTTCGAGTGATAAGAAAGCCCTCCCTCAAGAACTGAATTTAAAAACGAGTTTAAAGGATTTTTCAGTTCGAGAGATAATTTTAAAGAAAACTCTCCCTCAAGAACTAAATTAAAAACTCCCTCTTAAAAATATAATTATTTACGCGTTTTAATGAAGTTTAGCATCTTTTAGAAATTCAAGAAGTTTAGGCAACACATATGAAAATAGTAGTTCAGTTACATAGAAATTAACTAGATAAAATGATGTTTATTTAATCAAATACGCGTCTTTTTTATACATTTAAGCGCACCAAATTTTGTAAAGGAAAGTGCTACTATAATAGCAAATTTTAAACAACTTCAAATATCGGTCTGTTTATACATGCTAGAACTGGATATACCGAAAAATGGTCGCCTTGAATGCTTTAAGATGCTGCATCGATTTTGAGTCTCTTTTTGCCAGAAAAGCAGCTAATTTTCCTTGGACTTGATCTCTGTGCTAGCTAACTGGTCGAGCTGACTCAAACTGGACTCAGCTGATGCTGAACCGCATTGATCATCTACTCTGACATGATATGGCAGTTAAGCGGCGGTATAATGGTGATGATTAAGCTCTACTTTAATCATCCAACATTTCAGCTTAGTTGGGTTTCGTTTGTTGTTCAGCTTGAACTAGTAGGCTGGAAACTTAAATCTTGTGCATTGATCAGTTTAGCTGTTCTGCTGTCAGTTTGGACTCAAAACCCTGCAAGTTGCTAAAACAACAAAATCCGGAGTCAAGAAAAGTGGCTACAATGTTAGTTGCAGATCTAAAAATCTTCTCTCTTCCCATGGTAAGCTCATATAAAATTTTTAAGAGGATTTTTAAATCCATTTTCAATAACATTTTGAAACATATTTTAAAATATTAACTTTCAAATGTCCTTCTTAGAACAACTAGCTCTGATACCAATCAATGGATCGGTTCAGGCATCTTTAAAGTTGCTTCAAACACAATATTCTCAATGAGCTGCAATAGTTCGTGTTCTAATAATCTAAACATCGATAAATTAGATTGAGTTTTGTTTAAAACAAAACAAAAAATACTTGAATAATCTTTCATTAAGAAAGCTAATCAGTTTAAAGATTTTAACTTGTATAAACTGATTAACTGATATAAGGGGGATCCGTTCTTGCATATATCGGTTCAGTTATTGTGAGAACTGAACTGATAATAGCTTGAACTGATCAATTCTGTTTTAAAACGAAAGTTAAATAGTTAAATACACAAGATATGTTTATGGATGTTCGGAGGCTTCAACTGCTCTTACGTCACCCCTTCTACAACCTCGGGTAGGTTTCATTAGAAGACTTTGATTTATACAACACCTTGCATAAACCCACTCAGCTTAGGAATTATCTCACTACCTAACTGAACTCCTAGCCTAGACTGAAGGCAGCACCTTCCAGCCAACACTTGTTTAACGTCTATGCGTCAAAGACCACATACACAAGTTTTACGTCTTTTTGAGAGACTTCCTCAGCTAGTCAATAAGCTCAACTCTCTGTATATGTGAGTGATTGTGTGTGTGCTTGTGTGAGAACTTAACTATGAATACAACACGAATGTGTTCTCACACACTGAGAATTATGCTTCTATACTAAACAGTTGGCATGCCCTATTTCTCTTTAGAACTTCACACACTTCTTGTTATCTATCTTCATTGATCTTCATCTTCTATTTATAGGCGTGAAGCTTGATTGTACAATGAGATTTAAATATTGTATCTGTTGCATTTTGAGTCTATTCCTCGATATTTGTCTTGTATTTTCCGACAGCTATTCTGGAACGTTTTGGCTTTAAACTTTGCGGAAACGTCTATTATTTTCCTTTGACTGGACAAAAGCTTTTCCTCAGTGCGCACAGCTGGATTCCATTTAAATAAGCTTGTCGTGTTCTGCAAACTTATTGATTCCTAGCTGATGTTCCGACTCGGTCAGCTGAACTGATCTTGAACTAGTTCGGTGAAATCAGTTGGCTCGTCAGCTGAACTGATTTCACTGCTTCAGTTGAACTAGTCAGCTGGACTCTTCATCAGTTGAGCTTTTCATCAGCTTGTCGGGCTTCTGAAGGTCTTCTTCTGAACTGCCTATCAGCTGGACAATCATTTGAACTAGTCTTTTGATATTTCATTGGAATTGATTCAGTTTAGGCAATCAGTTGGCGCTTTCAGTTTGCGTATCAAGTTTTGGCTTGATAACTGATCAGTTCGAATCTTGATCAATTCCAGTTTATGTGCACTTAAGTAAATTCATTAGAAACAAAATAAAAAGTTTTGTTAATATCAAAATCAAGATCACGAACATGAAATGTTCCAAAAATCTCCCTCTTTTTGATGAGCACGAAACTTGAGCGATTAACGCAATTTAAAATTTTAAAATTTAACGCTTGATTCTCCTCCTTTGTGAGAATAAAAAACATTTATGGTGATTAAAAGAGATTTTCAGTTCGAGGGATAAGAAAGCTCTTCTTCAAGAACTGAATTTAAAAACGAGTTTAAAAGATTTTTCAGTTCGAGGGATAATTATAAAGAAAACACCCCCTCAAGAACTAAATTTAAAACTCCCCTTTGAAAATATAATCATTTACGCGTTTTAATGAAGTTTTGCATCTTTTAACATTCATGCAATTTAGGCAACACATATTAAAATAGCAGTTCAATTACATAAAAACTAACTCGATAAAATGATGTTTATCTTGTCAAATATGCGTCCTTTTATACATTTAAGCGCACCAAATTTTGTAAAGGAAAGTGCTACTATAATAACAAATTTTAAACAACATCAAATATCGGTATGTTTATACATGCTAGAACTGGATATACCAACAAGTTGTCGCCTTGAATGCTTTGAGATGCTGCATTGATTTTGAGTCTCTTTTTGCAAGAAAAGCATCTAATTTGCCTTGGACTTGATCTCTGTGCTGGCTAACTCGTCGAGCTGACTCAACTGATTCTGAACCGCATTGATAATCTACTATGATCTGATATGGCAGTTAAACGGAGGTATACTGCTGATGACTAAGCTCTACTTTAATCATACAGAATTTCAGCTTAGCTGGGTTTCGTCTGTTGATCATCTTGAACTGGTAGGCTGGCAACTGAAATCTTGTCCACTGATCAGTTTAGACAGTTCTGCTGTTAGTTTGGACTCAACACCCTGCAAGTTGCTAAAACAACAAAATCCGGAGTCGAGAAAAGTGGATACAATGTTAGTTACAGATCCAATAATCTTCTCTCTTCGCATGGTAAGAACATATACAATTTTTAAAAGTATTTTGAAATCCATTTTAAATAACATTTTGAAACATATTTTAAAATATTAGCTTTCAAATGTCCTTCTTAGAATAGCTAGCTCTGTTACCAATTGATGAATCGGTTCGGGCACCTTTGAAGGTGCTTCAAATACAATATTCTCAATGAGCTGCAAGCTCGTGTTTTAAGAATGTAAACACCGATTAATTAGATCGAGTTTTTTTTAAACAAAACGAAAAATACTCGAATAATCTTTCGTTAAGAAAGCTAATCAGTTTAAAGCTTTTAACTTGTGTAAACTGATTACATTATATAAGATGGATCAGTTCATGCATATATCATTCCAGTTATTGTGAGAAGTGAACTGATAACAACTTGAACTGATCAAATCATTTTTAAAACAAAAAATAAGCAGTTAAATACACAAGATATGTTTATGGATGTTCGGAGGCTTCGACTGCTCTTACATCACCCCTTCTACAACCTCGGGTAGGTTCCACTAGAAGACTTTGATTTATACAACACATTGTATAAACCCACTCATCTTAGGAATTACCCCACTGCCTAACTGAACGCCTAGCCTAGGTTGAAGGCTGCACCTTCCAGCCAACACTTGTTTAACGTCTGTGTGAAAAACTATAGACACAAGTTTTACGTCTTAGTGCAAGACCCACTCAGCTAGTCAATAAGCTAAACTCTCTGTATATGTGAGTGATTGTGTGTGCGTGTGTGAGAACTCAACTATGAATACAACACGAAGATGTTCTCACACATTGAGAATTTTGCTTCTATACTAAGAAGTTGGAATGCCCTATTTCTCTTTAGAACTTCACACACTTCTTGTTATATGTCTTCACTGATCTTCATATTCTATTTATAGACGTGAATCTTGATCGTACAGTGAGACTCAATTATTGTATATGTTGCATTTTGAGTCGGTTCCTCGATATTTGTCTTGTACTTTCCGACAGCCATTCTCGAGCGTTGTGGCTTTAAGCACTGCTGCAATGTCTATTATTGTCCTTTGACTGGACAAAATCTTTTCCTCAGTGCGCACAGCTGGATTCCATTTGAATAAGCTTGTTATGTTCTGAAAACTTATTGATTCATAACTGATGTTCTAGGCTAGTCAATTTAACTGATCTTGAACTGGTTTGGTGAAATCAGTTGGCTCATCAGCTGAACTGATTTCGCTGCTTCAGTTGAATTAGTCAGCTGGACTCTTCATCAATTGAGCTCTTCATCAGCTGACCAGGCTTCCAAAGGTCTTCCACTTAACTGCCTATCAGCTGGACGAACATTTGAACTAGTCTTTTGATATTTCAGTTGAACTGATTCAGTTTAGGCAATCAGTTGGCGCTTTCAGTTTGTGTCTCCAGTTTTGACTCGATAACTAATCAGCTCTAGTTTCTGCGCACTTAGGTAAATTCATTAGCAACAAAATGACAAGTTTTCTTAACATCAAAATCAAGATTGCGAACATTAAATGTTCCAACACCCAACTCATGACCTCGAGCTTGCAGCAGTAATATTTGCTCTAAACGTCCGGAGACTACTTATATTGGGAGAAGTGAGAGATTTTATCTGGTCATAAAATCTTGAAGTACTTCTTCACCCTGAATAAGTTGAATATGAGACAATGAAGATAGTTAGAGCTAGTAAAGGATTACGAATGAGATATTAGCTACCATCTGAGAAAGCTAACGTGTTCTCGGACCTTTTGAGTAGAAAGAAAGCTGTTATCGCTCAATTGACAGTTCAAAGACCATTTCAAAAAGAGATTCAGCAATTCGAGCTTGCAGTGTATGCCAGGAGCAAGGATCCTAATCTTGCTAATATGACAGTTCAGTCGACCCTGAGGGATAGAATCAGCAAAGGTCAGTCTTCCGATGAGCGATTGCGAAAATGGAGACTGAGAGATGAATCTAAAGGTCGGAAGCTGTATTCAGAGGAGGATGGCATAGTTCGTTACCGAGATCAACTTTGGGTTCCTAGTGGTGATTCACTGAGAAAATTTTTATGAAGGAAGCTCATAATACTCCGTACTCTATTCATCTCGGAAGTATGAAGATGTATAAATATCTGCAGACATTTTATTGGTGGCCGGGCATGAAACGTGGCATCTTGCGTTTTGTGTCCAAGTGTTTGACATGCCAGCAAGTTAAGGCAGAATACCAGAGGCCAGCAGAGAATCTTAAGCCACTTCTTATTCTTGAGTGGAAATGGGAAAATATCACGATGAACTTTGTATTGAGATTGCCAAGGACTATCAGGAATTTATTGTCATTTGGGTGATAGTTGATAGTCTTACAAAATCAGCTCACTTTCTAACCTATTAAGACGACATCCACCATGACACAGTATGTAGAGTTGTACATTCTAGAGATAGTATGACTGCATGGGATTCCAGTATCTATTGTTTCGGACAGAGATCCAAGTTCCACATCGTATTTTTGGAAGAGTCTGCGCGCAACGATGGGAACGAAGCTGTTGTTCAGCACCTGCGTTTCATCCTCAAACTGATGGTCAGTCCGAAAGGTGATTCAAATTTTGGATGATCTACTCCGAGCTTGTGGGATAGATTTCCAAGGAATTTGGGAGCCAAAGTTAACTCTAGTGGAGTCCACCTATAATAATAGCTACCAGTCGTCTATAGGCATGACTTCTTGCGAGACACTTTATGGGAGGAAGTGTAGATCACTGATACATTGGGAAGAGGTTGGTGAAAAAGGAGAATTCAGGTCCAGACATGATCAAGCAGAGAACGGAGCTAGTAGTCAAAATCCAAGATAGGATGAAGACCGCTCAAAGTCGTCAGAAAAGCTAGCTGACAAGTGACGAAGGGAGCTAGAGTTTACAGTATGTGACCATGTATTCGTGAAAGCAGCACCTATTAAGGGTGTTATGATATCTGGAAATAAAGGCAAACTCAGTCCGAGGTTCATAGGCTCGTTTGAGATTTTAAAGAAGATTGGAACATTAGCCTATAGAGAGGCGTTGCCACCAATGCTAGCTGGAGTGCATGATCTGTTCCATATCTCGATGCTGAAAAATTACATGTCGAAACCTTCACATGTACTGAATTATGAACCTCTGCAGTTGACTTTGAATATGTTTTACGATGCAAAAGCCTATACAAATTCTGGATAGTCAAGAAAGAAAGCTCTGGGATAAGGTTCAAAGTCAAGTGGCTAAATCATTCGGATGAGGAAGCTACTTGAGAAATCGAGACGGACACGAGGAGTCACTACCCAAAGTTATTCGGTAAGTTTCAATTTCGAGGACGAAATTTCATTTAAGGGAGAGAGGAATTGTAAGGTGCAAAATTCGATAACGTAATCCAACAACATGCAAATATAGGGAAAATGGAAAATGCTTAATTAAATTATTTTAATTACATTAATTAAATGTGATAGGCATGTTTACATGTTTTAAAAATGGTTTTATTTTAGAATTCATAAAACTGTGTTTTTAAGGGTTATTCGAGACGCGCTCGAGTAACGGAGATCGGAGACTGTAAACGGAAAATATTTTTTTATTAAATGATTATTTTTAATTTTTAATTATTTAAATATATGGTATATTTAATATGTTATTTTCAAAAATGGCACTTTTTGAGTTGTTTTTACGTGTCGAGTCGTATTTTTAACCGGAAATCGATTTTCGAATAACATGAGGACTTTTTGAGAATTCGGCTAATATTTTCAAAAACTTTTCTAAACGAAATATTTTTCCTACATTATAATGGGTCTAAATGGGTTATTATACCAACATTATTGGGCTTAGATTTCTACCAAATTATTTATATCAAAAGATATAGTTTCCTAAAACATAAACACTTCAAACCACACGTTTAAAATACTAGAAACATAGGGCTTTTCTTCTCCACCAAGCACATGCACACACCTCATGTTTTGAAGCACATTCACGTGAACTTTGAGGGCTAAAATGCAGCAAGGCTCCCCGTATCTCTGCCAACGTTCCTCGCGTCAAGGATTGAATTTTGTGTGTGAGTAACGGAAAGGCATGCATTAATCTTTCTTTACTCATCGTTTATACCATATTATGTGTTTTTAAACATTTTGCATGAAAAATATGATCCCTTTCAATTATTTTCGTTTTATGGCATATATATGTTAAAACTTGAGTTTTCATGCTTTTAAATTCATGTTATTAATGTACAAATGAGCTGCCATGGTATGGCCATTAAAATAGATAAATTTCAGAGGGATTAGGAACCCCTAGGTGCATGGTTGAGGGCTGGAATAAGTAAGGACAAGGACTGTACATTTTTGGGTTTCAAACAAGCTAGGGTTTTGGTTTTGGTGGCTAGGAAGGCGCGGGCTGCGTGCTTCATTTTTGTCACGTCCAAGGGTCCTAATAGGGTCTAGTCATGGTCCTAGATGGTTTGAGGGAATTCTGGTGGAAGGGTTAGGACAGGAGCACGAGGCTTGGGTCACGCGAGTGCTGTAGGGGCGCAGGTGGATGCTTGCAAGTGCAGGGGCTATAGAGGTTGCTACACTAGAGTCCTAAGGGTTTGGTCTAGGTCCTAGGAGGGTTGGTCAGGGCCTGGTCCACTCGGTTAGGGTCTATGGTCAAAGGGTTTGAAGATGGCTTAGGGCTAGGGTTTGTTCGACTAAGGTGAAAAATTTCAGCAGCCTTCTAAGCATGTTCAAAGGTATTAAACTGGCTTGATTTGGGATGAAAAAGGGTTGGTTATGTGTTAATTAGCTATGGTTCAAGTTTGGTTAAGTTTCGAGTTGATTTGGGTTAAAATCGAGACATACGTTTAAGTTGTAAAATGAATTGAGAAATTAGTCGAAGAGCTTAAGTTTACATCAATGAAATTTTATGGGTGAATTCTAAGATGTTAGGGTAAGTTTGGATAGATTTTGGTTGTTTTAAGGTCTAAGGATAAATTAGGAAAGTTAAGGTTTCAGAGGTAAAACAGTCATTTTTATTTACACCTGAAAAATGTTAGACGTCATGGCAGTGCCCTGAAGGCTGTAATGAATGCTAAAATGTTTATTTTGAAAGGTTATGGGATTTCATGATGAAAAACGATAAAGTTAAAAGATGTGTTGCATGCTTAGTTTAAATAAAAAATGTTGTATATGCATTAATTTTTATAAGTGATGGATATGATAAAATGTTTTGATAGAGATGATTTGATTGTGACTAATACAAATACAAAAATGATATGATGAAATGTAAGGCCAATGCTCAGTTGACGGGTGAGAGTGTCGATGATGTCCCCGTCATCTGGTACAATTGTTATACGTAAAATTGATCAATCGACCAACAACTGATACAAAAGTCACAATTAATGATTTGAATTCAATAAAGGGAAACGTATGTATATGATGAAAGGAAAAGTTTATGATGAAAGGATAAATGATTTAAATTTATGAGTATTCATGAAAAACTATTTTATTAAAGTATTTTCACTGTTCCATGTAAATGTAAATGTATTACTTGCTATTACAGTTCAGGTTTGCTAAGTCATTAGACTCACTAAATGTGAATGATGGTAAGGGTATTTATGATGATACATGATCAAAAATTGATGGTTGAACTGGCTGAATTGTTGGTGCTCATAACCCGCGGACCGATG
This sequence comes from Primulina eburnea, assembly GCF_022965805.1. NCBI lineage: Eukaryota > Viridiplantae > Streptophyta > Magnoliopsida > Lamiales > Gesneriaceae > Primulina > Primulina eburnea. The sequence continues at coordinate 14,471,585 of NC_133109.1, read as the reverse complement.
CTAGTTTTTTCTGCACTATGATTTTACTGTACTTTAAAGATTCATGACTTTGATGACTTTTGATGCTTTTGAGTAGTTTTTAGAGGATTTAAGATACTTAGTGCTCTTTTGAAAAATGCTAGTTTTAAGTTTTGGTTTGACGTTTATGATTTTATATTTTGTATGGTGTTTTGGACTTTAACTAATTAGTTCAGTGTCCAAATAAATTTTCATTTATTTTAAAAAATAATATAATCAATTTTGAAAATCACTCTTTAAATTTTATAATTTCACATACACGTGTGGTATAAAAAAATTTAAAAAACCTCACAGGGACTTTTGACCATGTGACATGTCCCAATATGAGGATGAGGTCTAAGTTCAAGACTTCAGGTTGTAGCTGTCACTACAAGATATTTTAAAACTGAAAAAGAAAAATGGTTCTCAAGTTGTATATGTACAACCATAGTGTTGAACCATTGATTGAGTCTCACGACTTACAAGAAATAAGTCGATTATAATAAACCAGCCGTTTACAATAAATATCGGCCACAAATAAAATACATGCAAAACTATTAAATAAATTAATCCGAACTTTTGAAAACAAATTCGTTAACGAATTTTGTAACGTACCATATTTTGATTTAATTGAAATTTTGCGGAAAAATAAAAATTTTCTTAAATAAAAATAAAGCTTCAAATTACGATAACAATAAATTGTCCATCCAAAAATATTTGTAATAAAAAGATCACAAATAAACTTTGCTAAAAATACTTGTTTAAACATCGTAAACAATAACGTGAAATCAGAGTATGTTGAATATGCATACAGTTCTTAAAAACATGTGCGGCCCTCGGGTTTAGCCTCCTGCGCAGTCCAAGCCGGCTCATTGGTCCTCACATCTCGTCTCCTCATGCTCGTCCTCACCTGCATCGATCAAGCCTAGTGAGTCTAAAGACTCAACATGCATAAACTGGATATAAAAAGTACTAAATAATAACACCACATGTATCTTTAAAATAGAATGTACATACTTAAACTTGATCGTAATAAAATAACATAGACGTGTCATCATATCATAAAGCTTTTCGTAAACATGCTTGCATAATACATACTTGAGCATACATAACATCATCACTTTGCGTAGAGATATGTTTCAAAGCTAGTGACCCATACATAAATGTGCCTGATCAGACTAAAGCACAATACTGGGCTGGCAGGAAAAATCCACTTCCACATACATGAGATCTCCAATCATGCTTTAAAAAGGTGGATTGGTCCGTGTTCATGCTTTATCGCTTTCCAATCCTGATATAAACCTGGTCATGCTTTACCGAGGTGGGGAGGTCATCGGCCACGTTCACTGACTTCCAAACCCGTTCATAATTAGTCACAAGACATTTAGCATACCTCCAAAGACGTAAAATATTTTCTTTTGCACGTCGAACATACTTACTTGGTATTGAGGGATTCGCTGGATCTCGCTTGGGGCCACTGCTGCACATACTAACACATTATCAAGTGCTTAGCTTTCATAACATAGACTTACTACTCGTACTCAACCCCGAATTAAATAAGAGGCTTATGACGTTCTAGAACACTCGGGACTTAACCTCGTTTAATCATAATAACCATGACATCAAACCCCGAATGAGCTCTAAAACGATACGTGAACTTTTCCCAAGCAATAAAAGATATGAACTCACTATTGGAACCTAAAGCTAAGTAAAAACCAAACCTCCCTCCAACTGGCCCCACGCTCGGGCGGTAATATCTTATTGCTCGAGCGCTAGGTCTTCTGGCCTCGGACAGATAGGGTGGCGCTCGGGTGGTAAGAAGTTACCGCTCGGGCGCTTAGCCTACAAAGAAATTACTAACGATAGTGAAGGTGGCACTCGGGCGGAAAAATCTTACCGCTCGGGCGCCGAGTGCTCTAGACTCTGCGACCTGAAGCTTAATACTCCTAACTCCTAACTAAATCATACGAATAGTGAACCAATCCATCGAGGCTCCTCCTAGGACTCTATGACACTGACTCGACTCCATAAAAACTTTACAAACATCCCCAAAACAACGACGCACTTCATGCAACGCAACATAACACGTAAACTTGAATTTTCAACCCCAAATGATTCCTACGACTTTTAATACAACCAAGTGCTTAACGACACGAAACGAGGCACTAAAAATCGAACCAACATCATACTTAATATACCTTAACACAGCAGTGATCACCCGTCGGTTCCCAACGAAACCTGCAACAATAAAACTTCAAGAACACATTCTCAGAAAATTGCAGTTTGAGCAGTCCCACGAAAAAAAACATAACTCACTCGTTTCTTATCCAAAAATTACGAAATTACTGTCAAATCGAATGTATCGAAAATTTCTACGTTTTATATGTTGAGAGGTTTTTCCAAAAAATCGACCGTAAAATCGCAGTATTTAAAATGACAACAAATTTCGAGTTTTTATATCCAAAAGCGTTTCAAAACCGATCCAACAAATTTTTGCTTAAACTTTGCACAACATACATGAATTTTCATGCAATATAAACAACAAAACGTATAATATGACAAGATCGATGCAAGAATAAAAGAATATACATGCTTTTTGGTATTTAAAATTACCGAACCGATGATACTGAAGCGGGAAGGATGCGAGGGTTGACCGGGATGAACGTGTCACGATTTTCTATGAATTAAATGAACGAGAATTGCTGGAAAATACAGAGGAGAGGGGTGGCTGCTGAGAGAACTCAAGGAACCCTAAGTTTTGCTCTAAAAAAATTTTGAAATGAAATGGAAAGGAGAATTGTGTGTGTGTGTGCATGTCTTGAATGTGTGTGTGGGTGATAATGTGTGTGTGCGTGTGTTTGTAGATAATTAGGGATAATTATGTGCTTAATTAATAATTAACAACTAATTAAATATTAACCTTCCTCTAACTTTAATTAAAATCTCTTAATTTAAATAAAATGTACAAGTGACAAATCTTTAAAACTTTAAAGTTATAAAATCACCTAATAATAAAGTAGGCTTTAAAAATGATAAAACTAAATAAATCATTTAAAATGCTCCAATCCTAACTTAAAATAAAATACCACATTTTAAAATTGTCAAAATCGTCGTCGGTCTCTTTTCCTCGATCACGCATCGGATAATCGCCTGAAACATGAAACTCGAGAAACATTTTAACGTGCATCACAAAGCATAACTAATTTAAAATAATGCATTGAATAAATCATGCATCCCTAAAATCAATTTAAACTTAAATAAACAATTTAAATAAATGCATGGATTTTACGTGTACTGATTTTGGGCTCTATAAATTTATACCCAAACATGCAAAAATAAAATAAAGTAATTAATAATATAATTTTGATAGAATTTATTACAAAAAGTAACATATTGGATACCATATTATACACAAAAACAAAAACGAAGGAACAAAAAGTAGGTGGCTAGTCTTTGCAATGACCCATATATATATATATATATATATATATATATATATATATATATATATATATATATATATATATATATATATATATATATATATATATATATTAAAACTTTTGAATTGATTATATCAATCAATTTAATTTGTGATATGATTTGAAAAAAGTATTTATCATTAATTTTATTAAATTTGATTTAAAAATATTTATTTATCACATGTTAAAAAATAGTAATATATATAGTTTTTCAGAAATTAAAAAATTAAATATGTATATAGGTTGATGATCGATATTAATATTTTAAACACGATAAGAACCATATCATTGTATTAGGATAACACAATTAATCGACATACATTCATATTTAAGAATTTTTTTCAAATTTATCGAAAGAAATAGTTTTTTATTTTTATTTATATTTTTTATAATTATATTAATTTTTTACAGTTTAAATATTTTTTTTATAATAATTTATTTTAATAATATCCTCAGTGCATCGCACGGGTTAAATACTAGTTGAATAAGAAAGAGGAGTTATCGGGTACGATTCCCCTTTTATTGAATAAATAAACTTTTACTTAATTTTGGTTTTTGGAATTAATATTTTTGTTTTATCGATGTATTAGGGCTTTGTTTCTTTTGGCTTGACTGGGAGCAAAATTATTATGAGGTGATGAGAAAAGTATACATGGAGTAGTTGGAGATTGCACTAGAAAGCTAGTTGGAGTATACCTAAATTAAAAAATAGCTCTTTTTGTATCTCCCTACAAATAATCCACTAAATTGTTCTCTTTTTTCAATTGTCTAATAATGTCTAATCAGAAACGGTATTCCTCGTCAAGATTACACTAGAAAACTCGACGAAGTTTCAGTCGAGATAGAATCGCCGGAATTGGAAAACTCCGGCGTGGAAGGGTAGCTCGGACACACGTGACGATTTTGAGTGAGAAGAGAGAAAATCATTACTATATCTCTTGAGATTTGTTGTTTGTTATCAACTACTGAAAAAAAAAATATTTATTATTTCTCAATTAATGAATCATCATGATATCATGACTCTTCTTTTCTCGTGTATTTTACTCGTGTCAAAATCTTTGAATATCTTTTCAACTGTTGAATAAAATATTCTACGATATAATAAATAATTAATTATCAACTCAAGTATCCTATACCATCTAGATATTTTGTGACAATTTCGACTTGTCAAATACTACTAATTATTATTTACGTAGTAAATTTTAAATTTACTAATCAAATAATTATTGCTTCACCATAATCCCCGTCGACGATTAATCATCGCTGTGACGATGGTAAAAATATCATTATTATGGTGAAAAGTGAAAGTTCAAAGATCAAAATTTTTTACTAATCCAATTTTTGCAGTTGTCTATTTTGGAACTTCCTTCACTAAATTAAGTAACTGCACTCTCCTCACTTAATTAGCAGTCATGCTACTTCCACAACTTCCAAACATGGAAACTACTTATAAACTCTTTTATAAGCAATATGTTTGTATGACCATCAATAGTTCGTGGATACAGTTACCCGTGATTTCACAACTCATGTAATTCGAAACAACACTTGTTTTTTTATATGGGATTACTCTTGTTTGCCTCATTCCGTTTACAACCATAATCGTGGATTACTCCACTCAATAAGCTATATTCACTTGGAAAGTTTTAGGGAGGTTGTTCAGCGATCCATTCCATTATCACCCATCTATATGAATGGACATATCTATGATTTTACCAATGAAATGTAGTGTTTACATCACATATGCTAGTCTAGAGCACAAGTGACATTTATCCTTATTTTAGGCGGCTGAATCGACTAAGAACATATTTACAATATACAGTATACACGAGATGATTTTAATGATCAACCTTGCCAAATAGACCTCTTGGTACTAACGCATATTCAAGGTCTTTATATTTGCAGCTTGCAATATTATACAGATAAATTAAATGTATGATTGGATAAAATTGTAAAATATTAATAAAATAAAGATTATTTTACATTAGAGTTAATAAAACTCAAGCCACAAGTTGGTTTGATGGACACCTACTCTAATAGTTGTTTGATCAGCTTCCTGATCTCCGCCCTGTTATTTGTGCTACTATTAATCTTAATGTTTTGAAAGAAAATTTTGGAACAGCAAGTCCTGCAAACTACACATTTTTGGTCCCACGTGCAGTAATTTGAGATAATAAATATGAAAATAAAGAATAAACTGGACACCGAGATTTATGTGAAAAACCCCTAAAAATTAGTAGGGTAAAAACCACGGGTAAGATGAAAAGATTTCCACTATAATATTTTATAGTGTACAACTCACTCACTGTGTTTCCAAAGAGAACATATACTCTCTTAATACAGGAGAACAAAAATGAAGGATCGTGTGCTGGGCACCTTTGAGATGTTTCAAACACAATATTATCCAATGAGCTGCAATAGCTCGTGTTCTAAGAATGTTAACACCGATGAATTAAATCGAGTGTGATTAAAAACCAAGCGGAAAAAACTCGAAGTAATCCTTCATTAAGAAACACTGATATATTTTAAAGCCTTTTAACTTATGTAAACCGAATAACTGAAAAGCAGATGATCAATTCTGGGATATATCAGTTCAGTTATGGTAAGAACTGAACTGATAACACCTCGAACTGATCAAATCAGTTTGGAAAACAATAGTTAAATAGTTAAAACACATGATATGTTTATGGATGTTCAAATACTTAAACTGCTTCTACGTCACCCCTTCTACAACCTCGGTAGGATCCACTAGAAGACTTTGATCTATACAAAGATTTGAACAAACCCACCAGCTTAGGACTTACGCTACGATCTAATCTGAACTCCTAGCCTAGACTGAAGGCAACACCTTTCAACCAACACTTCTTTAGCGTCTGTGTGTCAAAGACTACATACTCAAGTTTATTATCTTTATGCAAGACTATATTTTGGTGGTGGCGGTGAGAGTGTGTGTGCATGTGAACTGAACAAGGAATACACCAGAAAGGTGTTCCCACACACTGAGGGAAATGTGCTTTTAATCTAAGCTGATAACACGTTGAAGTGTCCCTCTTGACTGATTGCTTCTTGTAAGCTAATATGCAATATGTGTGCCATTTTTCTTTGTATCTTCAGACACTCTTGTCTTATTGGTCTTCACTGATCTTCTATTTATATGCGGGAAATTGTTCGTAAAGTGAGACTCACTAATTGTGAGGACCCGGACGCTAATCATCTTCTATCTTGGGATTTAATTATCAATTAAGATAAAACAGGGTCTAAAAACTTTTCTTTTTAAAATGTAAATATGGAACGTAATGGAATTGAACTAATATACATCTCAGTATAAAAGTACACTAATATACAACAATCATTCAAACTAGTCTAAGGTTCGACTACTAAATTTCAAGTATTAAACCAAGTCTACAATAAGTCCGGAATCACCACTCTAAACTCGTCTTCTCTTACCCGATCCTGCCCCACCTGTTTTCATGCACACATACAAAACAAGACAACAGCCAGATACTCCGGTGAGAATAACTCCCAGTATAAAACATGGTAGACATGCATATACACAATATAAATCATAAAGCATACTATAATGCATGAAATCAATAACAATAGGTTCCATAATCTATGAAATCAAATCAATATAAGCATGAAATAGCAATAGGTTCCATGATCTCTGAAACCTAATCAATATAAGCATGCAACTCAATTCAATTCATATCTTGACTCGATTCAACTCTAACTCTAAGGATCCCGGTGTGAATAAGACGTCACTGTCTGTCACCTACCCTCCCAATCGGGGTGACGGTACGTCTTATTCCTAGACTTCGGTCCTGTCTGTATCGAATGTCTACAATCGGAGGAAGTCTGCTCCTATGCGTCGATAACACCGAACATCTAGAAATTTGGCAAATCTGCCAATGACTTTTCTATCTTAAATGCTTGAATATAAATCTATAAACAAAGCATAATCATAACAAAATATAAACAACAATCTAGTATGTGATTTTGTTGGGAAACTCAAATTGAATCTCAATTGAGTTGTGTCTTCCCAAAACAAAACATGAATTATACCTTTGTCTTCCCGGTCTGACGAAGACGGAGTCTTGTATTCCAATCTGTCCATACCCAGTCTGGCAATGACAAGTCATATAAATACAATATCAGTATATAACTCAATTCAAAACCTGTTCTGATCAATACTCAAATCAATACATAATCTAATCCATATCGGAACAAAGTACAATCTAATTCATATCAACGATATCACGATACAATCGAAATCATTACTGAATCTGACCAATCTAAATCAAATGATGTTTCGACGATATAACAATACAGTCTCGATAACCCCGTCAATCTCAACATCGCAAGTATAATACCAGAATTCATAATCTCAATATCGGTACAATCAAAATCAGTAACAACACAACTCTGATATCAAATCTCAATCAATTCAACTCTGAAACTCATAACAATTGTATAAACAGTCTATTCCTTAATCTGACTTCAATTATACAATGTCTACTGTAGCAGAAACATCATATCTGATTCGTATTCAATTCTTAAAATATCATAAATTCAAATCATGTCTAAACGTAACAAAACTTACGTCCAGTTGTAGCCTGCGTTGATAGGAACTCGGTGCTGAAGTCGGATTGAAATCTAACGGGCGGTTTCTTCGTAAATTAATTTCTAAGATCACGAATTAAAATTTCTCCCCAACTCTCGATTTCCTTCCGACTTTCCGAAGATAATTCGCATGCTTATATATACATATATATATATATATGTACATACCAAGAATGCAGCAAGGCAAGTGGCGTCGGGCATGTTCTGCACGTTGGCGCGCATATCGCGCCAAAGTCGCGAAATGCACCGTAGTCGCAACCAGCACCTTTCTACTCGCATATGCGCCAATCATTCCCGCATATGCGCCGAAAATTTTGCCATCACGCGCATTGCGCCATCTACTCGCGCATATGCGCCGAGTACTCTCCTAGCTTAATGGACACCTCGCCATGCGCGCCAAACCGCGCATATGCGCGCAAGGTTCTGTCTCTCGCGCATGTGCGCCCAACCGTCGGCTGTGCACGGGACTCTTCTGCACCCATGTCAATCTTCTTTCGGCTCTCCCGTCTATCGTTCCATTTACTACCATAAAAATCATTCAGCGCAGTAATGACCCGGGCCGACATTTCTCCTCTTAGCTCTCTAACCGCAATAAAATAGATGGACAAGGTAATTCAGAAAACTCATCTTAATGAATCAATTTTTGAAATCTCAATCTCATATCAGATTCTGTCTTTCAAATAGTCTCGTTGATATACTGACAATCTTACTGTGTTTTTAATAACAGAATAATCTTCATTTCTCTCTGATTCCAAACTGGCAAAATACTTCTCGAGGTATAATATCATAATATTATTCGAAATACCTCTGACAGAATCAATCTAACAATATTGGCCATACAACATCCGTATATACCAATCAACAGTTCGAACAAATCAATATCACCATATGTTACCAAATTGTTAATTCCGGTCATGGTTATATTCTATTTCCGGCCCAAACTCCAACAGTCATCGTCCGACGTTGGTCTATTTAATCTGTTTATTTTGAGCTAATTTCATTTTCTTTTGAATCAACTACATTTTCTTTGTCATATATCTGATTATCAGATTCTATCTCCGAGATATTATTCTTACACCAAAGAAATCTGCAGTACTCACTGTACAATGTGTCGTCTGTAAGCTTTATCATATATTATCCACCGACTGACAGATAGCCAGAGTGTGTTATCCAGATACTGGAAGATATCCAGGAAGCTGCAGTGCTGGATGCTAGCACTAATTGATATGACATATGGTCGCTGTGTGAATTATTGTACAGTAATAGTTATCAGATTACCAGATGGATACCTGTTGTGGGGACCCGGACGCTAAACATCTTCTTAATCATCTTTGGGATTTAATTATCAATTAAGATAAAACAGGGTCTAAAAACTTTTCTTTTTAAAATGTAAATGCGGAACGTAATGAGATTGAACTAATAAACATCTCAGTATAAAAGTACACTAATATACAACAATAATTCAAACTAGTCTAAGGTTCGAATACTAAATTTCAAGTATTAAACCAAGTCTACAATAAGTCCGGAATCACCACTCTAAACTCGTCTTCTCTTATTATCTTCTTGACCCCGATCCTGCCCCACCTGTTGTCATGCACACAGACAAAACAAGACAACAGCTGGATACTCCGGTGAGAATAAATCCCAGTATAAAACATGGTAGACATGCACCATCACGCGCATATGCGCCATCTACGTCGCGCATATGCGCCGAGTACTCTCCTAGCTTAATGGACACCTCGCGCATATGCGCGCCCTCAAACCGCGCATATGCGCGCAAGGTTCTGTCTTCCTCGCGCATGTGCGCCCAACACGTCGCGCATGTGCACGGGGACTCTTCCTTGCACCTCATGTCAAATCTTCTTTCGGCTCTCCCGGTCTGATCCGTTCCATTTATAATCATCTCAATTAATAAATCATTTCAGATTAATCTCAGATTACAGTAATAACATCTCGGGCCTGACATTTCTCCCCCTCTTAGATCTGAGTTCGTCCTCGAACTCGCAAGTAATCAATTCAGATATATTAGAAGAAATGTATAAAAGAGGTAATTCAGAAAACTCATCTCAATGAATCAATTTTTGAAATCTCAATCTCATATCAGATTCTGTCTTTCAAATAGTCTCGTTGATATACTGACAATCTTACTGTGTTTTTAACAACAGAATAATCTTCATTTCTCTCTGATTCCAAACTGGCAAAATACTTCACGAGGTATAATATCATAATACTATTCGAAATACCTCTGACAGAATCAATCTAACAATATTGGCCATACAACATCCGTATATACCAATCAACAGTTCGAACAAATCAATATCACCATCTGTTACCAAATCTGTTAATTCCGGTCAAGGTTATATTCTATTTCCGGCCCAAACTCCAACAGTCATCGTCCGACGTTGGTCTATTTAATCTGTTTATTTTGAGCTAATTTCATTTTCTTCTGAATCAACTACATTTTCTTTGTCATATCTCTGACCATATCAGATCTCCGAGATATAATTCTTATACCAAAGAAATCTGCAGTACTCACTGTACAATGTGTCCTCTGTAAGCTTTATCATATATTATCCACCGACTGACAGATAGCCAGAGTGTGCTATCCAGATATTGGAAGATATCCAGGAAGCTGCAGTGCTGGATGCTAGCACTAATTGATATGACATATGGTCGCTGTGTGAATTATTGTACGATAATAGTTATCAGATTACCAGATGGATACCTGTTGTGGGGACCCGGACGCTAAACATCTTCTTAATCATATTTGGGATTTAATTATCAATTAAGATAAAACAGGGTCTAAAAACTTTTCTTTTTAAAATGTAAATGCGGAACGTAATGGGATTGAACTAATAAACATCTCAGTATAAAAGTACACTAATATACAACAATAATTCAAACTAGTCTAAGGTTCGACTACTAAATTTCAAGTCTTAAACCAAGTCTACAATAAGTCCGGAATCACCACTCTAAACTCGTCTTCTCTTAACATCTTCTTGACCCGATCCTGCCCCACCTGTTGTCATGCACTCATACAAAACAAGACAACAGCCGTATACTCCGGTGAGAATAAATCCCAGTATAAAACATGGTAGACATGCATATACACAATATAAATCATAAAGCATACTATAATGCATGAAATCAATAACAATATGTTCCATAATCTATGAAATCAAATCAATATAAGCATGCAATAGCAATAGGTTCCATGATCTCTGAAACCTAATCAATATAAGCATGCAACACAATTCAATTCATATCTTGACTCGAATAAACTCTAACTCTAGGGATCTCGGTGTGAATAAGACGTCACTGTCTGTCACCTACCCTCCCAATCGGGGTGACGGTACGTCTTATTCCTAGACTTCGGTCCTGTCTGTATCGAATATCTACAATCGGAGGAAGTCTGCTCCTATGCGTCGATAACACCGAACATCTAGAAATTTGGCAAATCTGCCAATGACTTTTCTATCTTAAATGCTTGAAAATAAATCTATAAACAAAGCATAATCATAACAAAATATAAACAACAATCTAGTATGTGATTTTGTTGGGAAACTCAAATTGAATCTCATTGGAGTTGTGTTTTCCCAAAACAAACATAATTATACCTTTGTCTTCCCGGTCTGACGAAGACAAAGTCTTGTATTCCAATCTATACATACCAGTCTGGCAATGACAAGTCATATAAATACAATATCAGTATATAGCTCAATTCAAAACCTGTTCTGATCAATACTCAAATCAATACATAATCTAATCCATTTCGGAACAAAGTACAATCTAATTCATATCAACGATATCACGATACAATCGAAATCATTACTGAATCTGACCAATCTAAATCAACTGATGTTTCGACGATATAACAATACAGTCTCGATAACCCCGTCAATCTCAACATCGCAAGTATAATACCAGAATTCATAATCTCAATATCGGTACACTCAAAATCAGTAACAACACAACTCTGATATCAAATCTCAATCAATTCAACTCTGAAACTCATAACAATTGTATAAACAGTCTATTCCTTAATCTGACTTCAATTATACAATGTCTACTGTAACAGAAACATCATATCTGATTCGTATTCAATTCTGACAATATCATAAATTCAAATCATGTCTAAACGTAACAAAACTTACGTCCAGTTGTAAGCCTACGTTGATAGGAACTCGGTGCTGAAGTCGGATTGAAAATCTAACGGGCGCTTTCTTCGTAAATTAATTTCTAAGAGTTGCGGGCATATGCGCGCACAAAGTCGCGCATATGCACCGGTAGTTCGAACCAGCACCTTGTCTACTCGCGCATATGCGCCAATCAATTCCGCGCATATGCGCCGAACATTCTGCCCATCACGCATGTACGCCCAACACGTCGCGCATGTGCGCGGGGACTCTTCCTTGCACCTCATGTCAAATCTTCTTTCGACTCTCCCGGTCTGATCCGTTCCGTTTATAATCATCTCAATTAATAAATCATTTCAGATTAATCTCAGATTACAGTAATAACATCTCGGGCCTGACACTAATTGTATTCGTTGCAGCTTGAATGCATTCCTTAATATTCGTGTCTCGAGTTTTCCGACATCTATGCCGGAACTTTGTCTTTAAACTTTGCTGCAACGTCCATTTACTGTACTATTGATAGTACCGATGCTTTATCCAGTACGCACAGCTGGATTCCATTGAATAAGTTTGTCGTGTTATGCAAACTGATTGATTCCTAACTGATGCACCTAACTGGTCATCTGAACTGATCTCTAGTTGGGCTGATGAAATCAGTTGCTCGTCACTTGAACTAATTTCACTCTTTTAGTTGAACTGGTCAGCTGGGTTCTTCATTAGTTGAGTACTTCATCAAGCTGGCCGGGCTTTTGAAGGTCTTTTGCTGAACTACCTATCAGCTGGACAATCAGTGGAATTGTTCTTTGATACATCATTCGGACTGATTTAGTCTGGGCAATCAGCTGGCGTTCTCGAAAGCTTCAGTTTGGCTCGTTTAACTTATCAGTTCGAAGCTTGATCAGTTCCAGCTTCCTGCGCACTTAGGTAAATGATTAGAAACAAAATAACAAGTTTTTTAATTATCAAAATCAAGATTGTGAACATGAAATGTTCCAACAATCTCCCACTTTTTTATGATCACAAAATTTGAACAGTTAAAGCGATTTAAAACAAATTTTAAAATTTTAAAATTAAACTGATTCTCTCCCTTTGTAAGAATCAAAAACATTGAAAAATGATTAAAAAAAACTTCAGCTCGAGATATACGAAAGCTCCCCCTCAATAACTGAATTTAAAACCGATTTAAAAATATTTTCCAGTTCGAGGAAAATAAAGCTCCTCCTCACTAACTGAATTGAAAACTCCTCTTTAAAAATAATTATTTATGCCAAAATTTAGTAGCTTAAATCATTCAAGCAGTTTAGGCAAGAAATCTGGAGATATTAGTTCAATCATACAGAAACATAATTGGATAAACATTATGTTTATTTAATCAAATAAGAATCCCTTGTATTATACATTTAAGCACACTAACAAGTGTAAAAGATATGCTACTACACTAGCAAATATTAAACAACATCAAATATCCATCAGTTTATGCATGACAGAACTGAATATACCAACAATTGATTGCCTTAAACTCTTGAAGTGCTGCAACGATCTTGAGTCTTCTTTCTAGACAAAAAACTAGCTACCTTGGACATGATCTCTGTGTTTCCCAACTGGTCGAGCTGACTCAAATTGGACTCATGATGTTGAACCGCATTTATCATCTACTTGATCTGATATGGTAGTTAAGTGGCGGTATCCTACTAATGATTAAGCTCAATTTTAATCATCCAACATCTCAATATAGCTGGGCTTTGTCTGCAGATCATCTTCAACTGGAAGGTTGGCAGCTGAAACCTTATCTTCCAATCAGTTTTGCTGAATAGCCAACGGGTAGGACTCATACCCCTGCAGGCTGATTAAGGCCCCAAAGCTTTAACTCGAGTAAAGTGGCTACAATGTAAGTTGCAGAGCCAATCCTCTCAACTCATCGCAAAGAGCGTTAGAAAAAAAAATTCAAATAGTTTTGAAAATAATATAAAGTAATTTTAAATAACTTTTAAATTTTGAAGTAAAATAATTTTAGTGATTTTTCCAATGTCCTTCGTAGAACAGCTAGCTTTGATACCAATTGAAGGATCGTTTGCTGGTCACTTTTGAGATGCTTAAAACACAATATTCTCCAATGAGCTGCAACAGCTCGTGTTCTAAGAATGTTAACTCCGATAAATTAAATCGAGTTTGGTTACAAACCAAGCGGAAAACACTCGAAGTAATCCTTCATTAAAAAACACTAATATATTTGAAAGCCTTTTAACTTATGTAAACTGAATAACTGAAAAACAGAGGATCAATTCTGGGATATATCAGTTCAATTATGGTAAGAACTGAACTGATAACACGTCAAACTGATCAAATCAATTTGGAAAACAATAGTTAAACAGTTAAAACACAAGATGTGTTTATGGATGTTTGGAGACTTCAACTGCTCCTACGTCACCCCTTCTACCACCTCGGGTAGGATCCACTAGAAGACTTTGATCTATGCAAAGATTTGTACAAACCCACACAGCTTAGGACTTATGCTACTATCTAATTTGAAATCCTAGCTTAGACTGAAGGCAACACCTTTCAGCCAACACTTCTTTAACGTCTGTGTGTCAAAGACTGCATACACAAGTTTATTATCTTTGTGCAAGACTGTATTTTGGTGGTGGCGGTGAGTGTGTGTGTGTGAGTATAGCAACTGAACAAGGAATATACCGGAAATGTGTTCCCACACACTGAGGGAAATGTCGTTCTATTCTAAGCTGATAACACGTTGAAGTGTCCTTCTGGGCTGATTGATTCTTGTAAGCTAATAAGCAATATGCATAGCCTTTTTCTTTGTGTCATTTTATTGGTATTCACTGATCTTCTATTTATAGGTGGGAAACTGCTCGTACAGTGAGACTCAATAATTGTATCTGTTGCAGCTTGAATGTGTTACTTGAGATTCGTGTCTCGACTTTTCCAACATCTATGATGGAACTTTGTCTTTAAACTTTGCTGCAATGTCCATTTATTGTGCTATTGATAGTAAATATGTTTTACCCAATATGCACAGATAGATTTCATTGAATAAGCTTGTCGTATTCTGCAAACTGATTGATTCCTAACTGATGAACATATCTGGTCATCTGAACTGATCTCTAGTTGGGTAGGTGAAATCAGTTGAACTGATTCACTCTTTCAGTTTAACTTGTCAGTTGGGTTCTTTATCAGTTGAGCACTTCATCAGCTTGACCGGGCTTTTGAAGGTCTTTTGCTGAACTACCTACCAGCTAGACAATCAGTTAAATTGTTCTTTGATACATCAGTTGGACTGATTAGTTTGGGCAATCAGTTGGAATTTTCAGTTGACGTTCTCTAAAGCATCAGTTTGTTCTCTGACATTTCTCCCACTTGGAGATTTGATTGAGAATCAAACACATCTCCACACATCCTTTCAATCTTGCCATTCTCTGCTGCTTACATTTTCACTAGGCCACTTGAGGTTCTACACCACTTAAACTTATCAGTGTTCACTGGCTTGGTAAAACAATCAGCTATGTTCTCTTTTGTATGGATCTTTTGCATATCCACACTTTCTTCTTCTACTACTTCCCACACAAAGTGAAATTGGACTCCAATGTATTTGGTCCTGGAATGAAAGGCTGGATTTTTTGCGATGTTCAAAGCACTCTGACTGTCACAAAACAAAGGAACATTCTCTTATTTGTGTCTGATCTCCTCCAGTAACCTTTTAATCCATATTGCCTCCTTGCAAGCTTGAGCAGCTGCCATATATTCTGCTTCCGTTGTAAATAACACAACTACTGTTCGCAGTTTTGAACCCAGCTTATAGCTCCTCCTGCAAGTGTAAACACATAACCAGTAGTAGATTTCCTCTTATCAGGATCACCTGCATAATCGGAATCGACATAGCCCCTGAGTGTAAAATATGATCCTCATTTGAGGTACCCTTAATGTATCTAAGGATCCTCTTAAATGTATTACAATGCTCTCATTCAGGATTCTCTATATACCGACTAACTGCTCCCACTGCTTGAGCAATGTCCGGTCTTGTAAAAATCATGATGAACATCAAACTTCTCACTGTTGATGCATATGGTACTAGAGACATCTCCATCCTCTCTTCTTCACTGCTAGGACACATCTCGGAGGATAACTTGAAGTTAACAAGAAGAGGGTCGATATTGGCTTACTATCTTGCATGTTGAAGCATTGCAAAACTTTCTTCAAATAATTTTTCTGGGAAAGCCATATCTTTCTGTTACTTCTATCTAGGTGAACTTGCATCCCTAGAATCTTGTTTGGTGGTCCCAAGTCCTTCATATCAAATTTCCTAGCCAAATGTGCCTTCAATCTTTGGATCTGATCTTTGTTGGATCCTGCTACCAACATGTCATCCACATACAACAGTAAAATGATATAATCATCACCAGAATTCTTGAAATATGTACAAGGGTCTGCACTCAGTCTGTTGTATCTAAGGCTCATGAGGAATCAAATCTCTTGTACCAACACCTCGGCGCCTGTTTCAGACCGTACAGAGATTTTTTAAACCTGTAAACCAAGTTCTCTTTGCCTATTTCCGTAAAGCCTTCTAGCTGAAGCATATATATTTCTTCTTAAAAATCTCCATGAAGAAACGTAGTTTTCACAATCTAGCTGTTCTAGATGTAGGTCAAACACTTCGTATAATGCAAACACTACTCTAACTGTTGTAAGCTGAACCACAAGAGAAAATATCACATTGAAGTCAATGCCTACTTTCTGAGCATATCCTTTTACCACCAATCTAGCACGATACCGCTCCACTTGGTTATTGCCATCACGCTTAAACTTATAGACCCATCTTTTTCCAATGGCATTCCTCCCTCGTGGTAGTATAACAAGATCCCAAGTTTTATTCTTGTCTAATGCCTCCAACTCTTTTGCATTGCTATCATCCACAAGGATACATCCGAGCTTTGAGTAGCTTCGTGGAAACTCGATGGCTCACCATCCTCTGATAAAAGACAATATGTGTTGTAACATTTCATGTTCGCAATCTTGATTTTGATGTTAACAAAACTTGTTGTGTTTCTAACATATTTACTCAAGTGTGAAGTTAATAAAACAAGAAGCAAAATGAAATCGAACCAGTCCAACTGAACCGAACCAGTTGAACTGAACCAGACCAGCAGCTGACCAACTGAAGTGAACTGAACCAGCTGCTGACCAGTTGAACTGAACGACCAGTTGAGTTGACCAGAGTTGATCGGTCGGAAAAATGTACAACAAGGTAAATTTGACCCTTGCAATTTCAGAAACTTTCCAAACGGTCATATTATTGTATCTAATTATATATATCATTGTTGGGGCTTATAAATACAACATATTAAATATCAAACAAGAGCTTTGAAGAGGATTCAAAGCATGGACAGTTAGCATGAAGAAATCAGCTAGTTGAGAGCACAAGCCCTTGTGTGAGATACATTTGAGATGTACACTGTAAAGAAAAAATTTCTCACACACAATCACTCACACATATACAAGATAGTTGAACTTCAAAAATTAGTTGAGTGAGTCTTGCACAAAGACAATAAACTTGTGTATGTAGTCTTTGTATATGAGACATTAAAAAATATGCTGATTGTGAGGTGCTACCTAAAATCTTGAGTGTTAGTAGTTCAGTTAGGCAAGTAGCGTAAGTCCTAGCTGTATGGGTTTGTACAAAGAGTTGTATAAATTAAAGTCTTCTAGTGAATCCTTCCCAAGAAGAAGAAGGGTTGGCGTAGGAGCATTTGAAGTCTCCGAATATTCATAAACAAATTCGTGTCTATTTGTTTATTGCATTACTGTTCATTTCCACTATTTTTAAAGAAGTATTGTTGAAGTATTTTATGTGTTCTTCAAATACCAAAATATTGCATACCAATTGTTTGATAAAATGCTTCAAGCAAAATATTTTTACTCATTCAACTTGTATATATTTTAAATGCTTTACAAAATGTTTAATAGGTTTCTATGAAGGATTATTCCGAGTGTCTTCCACTTGATTTGAAAACCAAACTCGATTTAATTCATCGGTGTTCAATATTTCAAGAACCGAGCTACTGTAGCTCAACGATGATCCCCCTAATCGATCCTGTCATTTGGTATCAGAGCGGATTGTTCTTGAAAAAACATTGAAACTGATTTTGATGTTTAAAATTCGAAATTTTCATATTTTTTAAACATATATATGCAAAACTGAATTTTCTTTCATCTTGCAGCGACCATAGGAAAAATGACATATCTCCTTGCTCGAGTGTCCAAATGACGAACCTCTTTATGCATTGCAAACTAGACTCATAGAAGTTTACAACGGTATAAAATTTGTAGCCTACTTATGCCCTAGAAAAAGCACAGTTTTTGGGTGCCATTTTGATGATATTAAACCAAGGAATCCTGAATCTTATTTCTCCTTTAAAAAAGACCTTTTTAACAACAAGGTGCTTCCGGATTTTTTCAAGGATCATAGAAGGGTTAAACGTGAGTATGACAAGTTCAAGGTTATGATTAATGGGCTTCATGATTCAATTCGTTCGTCGCCCAGATTCTTATAACACTAGAGAAGAAATAGAAGCCATGAAGTTTCATAGAGAGCCCATAGATGATGAAATAATGGAACCTGTGAAGGCCTTTGGAGCAACACGGATGACAAACGCGATACATTGGCCAGGCACTTGGATGGTTTCAACTCTTGCACACTCTAAAGCTGACCATGGTGGAATCATACAGGTAGTTTTAAAAGACCTGGTGGATGTTACAAGCTTTAACTATCTTTATCAGGTGTAGGTATCAATCGTTAGTATGTAATGCCTTAGTTCTTCCTGATGACCTTTTTTTCTTTTGTGAAATACTTTCCTTTCATGGACATTGATCAGAGCATTTTAAGTATTATGCTTGCTCTTCAGAATTCTTGAGTGCTTTATTGTGCCCTTTGTCAAAATTTTCGGCCCATCAATCTCTATTAGACAAGATATTTGACCTTGTAGTTCTTGCTATTTTGATGTTGTTTGTTCTATGTAAATTGCATGTAATGTTGAAACCTCCAACACGACATGAAGACTACAGTACACTTGATTTTATTGAATGTGATATTCTTAGGGATTTTATGTAGGATTTTTGTAGAATTTGATTTCATCGATTTCTTTCAGCAACGGGAATTGGGAGCAAATAGTTTCAATTATTCAAAATTATTCACCGCAAAAGTTTTACTTTTGTAAAAAATGCTGATTTGACTTAAAAATTGAAAAAAATATAATTTTTATATCGAAAATAATAATTGATAATATATATTTTTATGTAAAAATGATTAGTTTTCATGGTAAAAAAAAATTGTTTTTTATGTAAAAAGTATTTGATAGTACTTTTAATTGTGGTCATGCTGCTGCTTAAAGAAAACCAGAAGCAAAAACCATCTTAAGAAAAATTAAAACCTTAGTTTTTGATATTGAGCTGTTTAAGGAAAATTAGAGCAAACAATTAGATGAAATACCAGTAAATCGAACTGAGAATAAAGTAAAACAGAAACGGTAGTATGAAAGTTAGTCTTTTACATGAACCTCTCAAACTACACTAATGACATTCGCTTTGTTTGTATAATTTATCAGAGGATGTCTCTATTTATTATGGTCATTCTGTACAATAGTACACATTATTTAAAGTCATTAAATGAACCATAAAGATAATTTATTGCTCAATTAAATTTTGGGTACAAATAAAATAACAAGTCTATTATCGGATTCAAGTACTCGTGACGAAAAAAGAGATATTCTCTTTCGAACATTGAAGATAATTTAAAAAAAAAAGAAGCTTCATGGAGTGTTAAAAAAGACTGAACTTTTTGTAAAATTACGAAATCACTAACACGTTCTAGCGTATCATACTGAAAGTCTACAACACTAGCACACACTGTAAAGTTCTATCAGATTCAGAAGATCATTTGTTCTGTCATTGTTCACATACAAAAGATCATTTGTGATATCATTGTTCACATACTCTTGTATTTAACCACTAAAGAGTGTAAAATGTTTGTAATACGTGGAAAAAGTTTTTCCCAGAATCAAAATTCATTAAGTATTGAGTTCTTATAATACTAAACATTTCAGTGGGCAAGAATAAATCCTACTGAAGTGGTTTGTACAAGCCTTTATTGATCATAGTATTTTAGTGAGGGGAGGCGTAGAAAGATTGTCATTCAAACTTCCAGAAACAAACCTTGTGTTATTTTACCTTATACTGTTTTTAAGTTTCATCAAGTGCTGTGAACTGTTTCCGGACTTTAAAGTAGTCTGATGCACTTTCAAAGAACGAGATAAAGTTATGATTTCTAAAAATTTTGAAGCACATATTTAAGAAGTAGAAGAAAAAATACGCTCCTCTTCTAAACACTTCAATGATCCTAACAAGTGATATCAGAGCAGATATATCTTGTTCTGAAACATATACTGTAAAAGCTAGGATGTCTTTCAGCAAGACTCTCATGTTCTCTAAAGAAGACTTTGACGATTGGAAATCAAGATGAAACTCATCTTGCACAACAGGACGATGACATGTGCATGTCAACACTGATGTTCCTATTAAGATTGTGAAAGCTAATACGTCAGTGGTTATAATAGAAAAGGCTCCACAAATGTTGGAAAAACAAAAAGTGAATGAACTAACGAAAATAAAAAGAATGTTAACCTGGATAATGTAATCAAAGGACATTTTGTACAAGACTCTTGACAAAATCACTTTTAGCAAAATCAAGATGTGTTCTTCCGCAAAAGAAATATTGGAAAAGTTAATCTAGATATATGAAAGAAATGACCAGACAAAGAAAATAAACTTTATATACTAATTCAGAAGTTTTGAAAATGTTAAAATGAAATAAATTCTTCAGCCAGTCTTGGTAATTTGGTCAAGTTAGCTTGTTTTGATAGAACATAACAGATAGAGGGGACGACGTCGTGAAAGTAATGAAATAGAAACAAAATAAACGTTACTAACTATTTTAAAATATTTTATAAAAAGTAAAATAGCTACTTTTCTTTTTATGAATTGTCGCCCACCATTTTGAAATTTTCACCAACATCAAATGAAAACGAGAAATCCAATTTTCTTAGTGAATACACAAGGTCCAATTGCTAAAATATGATTCCAAATAATATCAACTAATTATAATTTTTAAAAGGTGCTCAATTGCAACTCCTTGAAAAACTCACTTATTTTTCCTCATATTTGATGGGACCTAATAAGATGATCTTCTTTATCTTCATGTGTCAGGCCCAGCCCATCAATGTTGAACTTAGTAAACGGTCTCCATGAGATTCCTCATTAATATGAGCCGAAGTCAGGTGAGTTCCACGTAGTTTACGTAAATATGTCATTGAAAGTCGTAGTTTTCCGTTGTCCAGGTCTCCACAAAAATATGAGTTAGACACTAACCGCGTGTATAGTTCATATACAACCACCATTCGAAAGAAAATATTATTTTTTTTAACTGGCTTATATAAATTTTGGACCTTATCCAAACGATGGATTTTATATTTGAAAATTTGTCTCATAATTAATTTTAAAATCTCGTATCATATTTTGTTTCTCATGCTACTCTTGTTATTATTATAATAATAATGCACATGTTAATTATTTATAATATATATCACTTGAATTATAAATAATAAAGAATGATTGATAATCGAAAGCTAATTGATCCATATAAGTTACATATGGATCTAAGTCCAAACCTAGATAAATGCAAGAATGCACATACAATATTAAATAATTTTTCAATATTTTATACGTCTTTGATATTCAAAATTCTTGAGGATCTGGGCCAACCATCTCCAAATCTTAATCCTCCATTAAATCTAATATTTATATTAAATTTTAATGGTACATTGGGATAAAACTTTAAGGGATTGGAATAGACCATTAACAAGGACAACTTAATAATAACTATAAAAAAATAAAAGCACAACATGCTAACATACACTTTGAAAATTGTTCATAACTCTCGATCATTCTTTTACCATATAATATCAAATATTCTATTAAATCTATAATGTCAACTATTATCCACAAATCATCTATCTTTAACTTTATCATTAACTAACATAAATAGAAATAAATTAATAAGTTAAATAATCACGTTGATCTAACTTCAATTAATTCATTAATAATTAAATTTCTTGTAAAACACATTTTATTACAAATAATTAAATTCTAATTCTAATTATTTATTTTATAGGAAAATTCCATGATTTTATCAAAATTTATTTTCAAATGAAAATTTAAATAAATTTTCATAAAATATTATTTGACCCAAAAATTTCGAAAAATTCAAAAATCGACCTGAGCTGAAATAATTCGAGCATGAAGGGGTAAGGTTGCCCGAGAGTATCTGCCCGATAGACAAAAATTTGTTTGTAAAAGTTGTTATTTCATATAATCATTAATGAAATATTTATAAGTTTTAGTTTCTGATCAAATCAGGAATCTTACTTGAATCTTATTTATATACATATACACACGTACATATACTTATTTAAATACTTATTCATGCTTTAAATTAAGTAATTATTAATTAATTACGTAATTAATTATTAATATATTCTAGACTCGTCTACAATGTTTCATAAGAATTTTCAATAAGTAGTAACCACTACTATTATTATTATATATGTAGATTCTAAATTTAATAAATAAATAATTGCGAACTTATTATAACTTTGATCATTGATATATCAGACAACTCCGATATATCGAAGGTATAAATCTCGTTCACATAATGGTATGTTTTGCTTTTTATTTCTTTATTTTTAATTTGTAAAATGATGATGATTTTTTATTTTTTTATTTCCAAAACTTCCATCTTGCCATGCAGATTCTGATACGTGAAACAAACGGTTGTAAATTGTCGGCTACAAAATACAGGGAAACCGTGAAATATACTGTAGTATATGGAGTATAATAGTACTCTTCAATCTTCATACACAGCAAACTTACTAGACAACACAGCTTCTTGCGGACCCTACACACACATTTAATACATTAATAAAATAAAAATATGAGATTTTTTTAAAATAAAAGAGAATACATTGAGATTATTTAAGATTGTTTGGCATTGGGTGAGATGAGAGGGAAGAGTTCGAGGGTTTGGAGTGGTCGGTTCATGCAGCAGGGGAGGGTAGTGGAGCCCACCTCCATCGTAGAATCCTGGCCGTACGTTGTCATCATGCAATCTTTTGGAAGATCTGTTATCCATGTCGTCTGCCTCATTGTTTCTTTTCCTGCAAGATCCTCACGTGCTCCAACCTGTTCTTGCCACAGATGTCAATATTATATTAATATTTTGAGAAAAAAATGCATGCAATTCAAATTTCGTCCCAACTTGGGAGTTTAATTTTTTTTATTGAGATTGTGATATAACATAAATAATATATATTATATTTTTATTGGTATGGACCAAAATGATATTTTTTTTTATTTAGATTTAGGTATGAATAATTATGTAAACAGACACATAATAAAACATATACCATAGGAATGCTCCGGGAAGAGGGAATTGCAGTCAATATTCATTTATGTTGTATATGGATGAATAGATTTTAAATCCATTGATTTTGATTATATTTTTATTGTTATTAATGAAAAAATTGATGAAATTTTAAATTCATATATATCTTATTTATTTACACATTAGTTGTACAAATTAGAATGAGTTCCAAATGCCTTCATTATTAGGTGACATTGAGTTACATCATATAATTAACGTAAGACATTATACAAACATGAAAGTTGTGAATTTGAATTTAATGGTCTTGCTTTTCGAAAACTACAAATATAAATTTTAAATATATAGATTTGAAACTCATCAATCAAAACACAACCTTAGGTTGCATTTAAGAAGATGTATTTGAAATCTATGAATTTCGATTATAATTTTAATGTTAACAATAAACAATACATGAAATATTAAATTTATGTATTACTTATTTACACAAAAATAGAATTGATTTCATTTGTCAAAATTATTAGATGAACTTAAAATCTATCTTAATTAACATGAAACACTATATAAATATCCAAGGGTTAAATTTAAAGTTTTCTGTCTTTTTTTTTCGTAAAACACAAATATATATTTGAAATTAACAAATTCTAATGCAACCATATTTCCTTAATTAATTAATTAGGGTAACATACATACATACATACATATATATATACATACAAACATACATAAATACATATATATATATATATATATATATATATATATATATATATATAGGTTAACTTCTTTAGGATTCTAGCGCACCTATGACATGTTACATCGTGATTTTTTCCAAAACCGTGGGAGAATGCTAGCTAAACTCATAGACTAGTGTGTGTGTGTGTGTGTATCTATGAACTTTATCAAGATTTCAAATAATAAAACCACCTTTAAATAGTGAAACAGCAAACGGGGAGCGATAGGATACCAATGAGTGAGAGATTGGTCAAAATAAATGTCCGAAAATTAATAAATATCAGCTGTTTCCTTATTCCATAATTAGATTCTTGGTTATGTCGGCATATTAATGTATTTAGTGTATGCACAAAGAATTAAACTTCATAATTAAGAAAGTGAACATTTCCTTTCCTACATTAATCATAAAAAATTAAAACTTGACCGTTGCACTCCATATATATATATATATATATACACACACACCCATGCGTCATCCAGAAGTCCAGAACAGAATTTTCATGCATGAAAATATGAAATTGATCATGCAAAATGAGAAAAAAAAAAAAGAAGAAGAAAGAAAAATCAAATTTGAATCATGCATAAATCAGCAAGATGTTAATGAAGAGGATTTAATTAATTGTACCTGCGGATGCAGATTGGATAACTGAAAAAACCCTAAAGGGTCATGAAGATTACTAAATTGTGTTTGGTAATTAGGGTTGTATGGGTGGTGCAGTTGAAGCAGTTTCTTCCTAAGCTTCTGGCGGTCACGGGCTTTATGATTCTGAAACCAGTAGAAGACGTTCTTGCCTTGAATCTTGCCATACAAGGAGAGGTGGGCAGTGATTTTCTGTATCTGAGAGGAGTTGGGAGTCTTCGGTCCTCTTCTGTACAGTTCCTCAAGTATCATGAGTTGTTCCGGGGTCGGGCACCAGCGCGTGGAGGGAGACGGAGACATGACGTAACTGTACGAATCGAAACCGTAGGGGGTGAGGGATTAGTGACAGAGAGAAGCGGTATAAATAGATGGAAAAAAGCTAAGCTGTGTGCTTGTACCGAACAAAGTGTCATGCTGATGTCTTGAATGCTGTGAGTAATGGCGGAGACAATAATATAGTTTTATCTGAGCTACAATTTAAATTTTAGAATATTATAAATTGATTACTTGATTAATATAAAATTAATTCAAAATTATACAAAATTTACATATAATTTTTTTTAAAAAAAATGAGCAACCCGAGTTAAAGCCCGGGTGCCAATTAGTGTGGCACCGCCACTGGCTGTGAGTTCATGGACTAACTGGTCGGCTGGCTCGTGTTGGCCCAATAATAGGAATGAAATATAACCTCATATTTACGATTTCTTCTTTAGATTCAAATATTGTGACCCTCATCATCTACAACGTGTGTTGATACCCCCATGGACGGGCCTATTACTCTCAGCCCATCTCTAGCCCACTCATCAGGGGCCCAGATATTTTCCTATAAATATCAAGTTTGAGCGTGTGATAATCAGTGTTCTAAAAGGCGTCGCCTAGCACCGCCGCCCACCGCCTCGATTTTTGGCTGGGCGACGGGGCTGGGCGCTGCCACATTAAGCGGCCGCCTAGGCGGCCCGGGCGCTGCCTAGGCGGGATGGTCGCCGCCTGGGCGGATAGCGCCTAGGCGGATTTGTTTTTAAAAATGACGCTTCATTTTTTTTAATAATTTTTTTATCCGCCAAGGCGGATTTGTTTTTAAAAATGACGCTTCATTTTTTTTAATAATTTTTTCAAAATCAAATATGGATTGAATTTGAGTCCGATCATAAAATTTGTTTTTAAAATGACACTTCATTTTTTTAAATAATTTTTTCTCACCTATATAAATCATAGTATTTATATACTGCATTACACGCACAACACATATATGATATCCCTCATCCACTACTGTATCAGATGTTTCGAGTGAAGACTAGCAACTCTAATAAATAAAATAATTTTGGCTCAAATATCACTTAAAAAAAGTATCCATAACAGATGATTTCACTGATCTTTATTCACGAGACGAATCTTCTATATTCATATTTACAATAAAAAAATTGTTATTTTGACATAAAAAATAATATTTTTTCATCGTAGACTTAAATCGAATATCTGTATTATAAAATTGACTAACGAGAACATCTCATAATAGTTTTTATGATAAACTATATATACACACACACACACAAATTGACTCGACTTGGATAATTTTTTTGAATAAAAAAATCAACTTCAAAAACTTGTAAGTTGGATTGATTTGTTTGGATATGTAGCTTAAGACCTCAAGTCATGTTCCCATGGTATAACTTAGCTATAGCTTTGTGCCCACACCTCCATAGAATTAATATCTATATACTAAATATTATTAATTTATTATTGCATAGAAAATCATAGTTTTAGACATAAAAGTTGTATTTTATAGTAAAACTTGTATATGTCACAAGATTTTTGGGCTTAAAAAAAAACCGCCTAGGCCCCCGCCTAAACGCCTAGGCGCTAGGCGGTAAGTGATCGCCCGCCTACCGTCTATCGCTTTTTAGAACATTGGTGATAATTCATTCACTATATTATTTTTCAGCAGCACCCTAGCTGCTCTTCATTCATATCCCCAGTCTCTGACTTGAGTGTCGGATGAGCTACGCCAGGACACCCTCTTGACCCTCTTCTAACGGTCTTATTCGTGATTTCACGCTCAAGACAATTTCAAAACATGCGTCTGGACTAGTGACACTTGCTGGAATCGGACCCTAAATTTCCCGTGAGTATCATGTGTGTGTATATATTATATATATATATATGTTGTAAAATAGTTGTTATATAATATTATACAGGTCCTGGAACTGTCGGTCTTTGTTTTCACTTTTAAATCTTTTTTACCAAAGTACTCCAACATAATCCGACGTCATGTCAGCTTTTTTCATTGTCACATGTAATTATGTCATGTCATCAATTTCCAAATTAAATGAGGACTCACATAAAAATTAGAGTAGGTCTCATGTGAGACCGTCTCACGGATCTCAATCGGTGAGACGGGTCAACCCCGCCCATATTCACAATAAAAAGTAATACACTCAGCATAAAAAGTAGTACTTTTTCATGAATTATCCAAATAAAGATCCGTCTCACAAATATGACCCGTGAGACCGTCTCACACAAGTTTTTGCCTAAAAATTAATATTAAAAATGAAAAAAAAAACTAAAAAATATCCAAATGACAATACCAAAAATATTGCAATTATCCCTTGACTTTAGCTTTTGCGTTAGATTTATTATTAGCACCCATGTAATAAATATTAACATTTAAAGTGAGATAAAATTTAGACATACTTTTAATAAATTAAATGATATCGTAATCATGATCCCATCATTTAATTCACA
Source organism: Primulina eburnea (assembly GCF_022965805.1). Taxonomy (NCBI): domain Eukaryota; kingdom Viridiplantae; phylum Streptophyta; class Magnoliopsida; order Lamiales; family Gesneriaceae; genus Primulina; species Primulina eburnea. The sequence continues at coordinate 14,443,736 of NC_133109.1, read as the reverse complement.
GCAAGCTACAACAGTGGCCTTGGTGCTATAGCTGGCTGGCTAGGCTATTTAATTTATACTCAATGTGAACAAATTTAATGGCTAGCAGCCTAGTAGGTACAATAATATTCTAAATTGTTTTATAAAAATTTATTGTCACGTGTGCAGGATTTTGTCTTTAAGTATTAAAAAATAATTATTTCATTTAATTTAATTTTTTTATAAAAAAAATCATCATGGTAATATAACAATTAACCTAGTTAACTTTTAATTGTTCCAGTATGTAATAATTATTTTTCAAGATAACGGACAGAGGTTGTTGGAAATATTTACTGTATTTAATATTAAAATCCCGAAATTAATTTTTTAATATTTGATGGAATCATTACTTGAAACATCATTAAAAATATTGTTATATCACGATAACTCTTGTAATCGTACAAAAATATTTTAATTTGTTATCATCAAAATAATTATTTTTTATATAATCGTGCCAAAAATCTCATTTTTTATGATTTAAAAAGATTAATAAATTGACGCGTAAAACAGATATATTTAAACAATTAAACAATAAGCATTATAATTTCTACAAAATTATTGTAACATATTCAAGCAATAAAATTTTTAATAAAATAATATTAAAAAAATAATATGTAATATGTTAATTTTATATAATATTTATAAAAAATATATTAAACTTGACAAAAATCATGCATATTAGATTTCAACTGTAATAACAATTTTATTTCCAGTTGAATTAGTTATACTGTTTGTCTTTTACGAAAACACATTTTTACTTTTGTATTTCATAAAATTGAATATATCTATACTATATTATTAAGTTTGAGACTCTTGGAGTAACTATCTTAGAGAACACCAAAATATTTAATTCCATAATTACTCTTCTTACCCTATTAAGGACCTCCGATCAAGTCATTCCATATTTTACATAGAAAAGAATATAAACAAAACTTTCCTTTTAAATCGAACACCTTTTCTAAATTGAAAATATTTTCGTTTTAATTATTTAGTATTATTTGGTCAAATTAAAATAATAATATATACAACGCGTGTACATCTTTTTCTAGTGTTAATAATAATATATGCAACGCGTGTACATCTTTTTCTAGTGTTAATAATAGATGTATGTAGCTCGCATGGGCTTAGCTCAGTTGGTCAGCAGCAGTGAATCTTGGAGCAATAACCAGAGATTGAGTCTCGTAAGCGGCAGTGTGAGATTTAAATTCCCTCCAATGAGGGGGAGCTCCTTGTGCGCGGCGTAGCATAAGGTCTAGCTGCTGCTGGTTGGCTGAGTCACCATGATTTACCTCCTCTCACAATCCTGTCGGGCCGGGGGTGAGGGGCGCCTAAGGTGAGCGATTTCACCTTTTGGAGCAATAATAGATGTATGTAACAGAAACACAAATAAACAAATTTTAAAAACATTTTATTTATAAAATATTTTGAATCAATTGGAAAATTTTGCTAACTTTTGGCAACTGGATTTTTTCGATAGCCCAACATATTATTTAATATATAGGCGGTGCACACGACGAAATCACATCGCTACTACATTAGTATCAAATCGAAAAAATAATTAAAATTAAAAAAACAAATATAACAGACTAAAGCTAAAATATAACAACATAAACTATTAAAATTAAAATAAGCAGACCAAAAAATGAAACTTTCCTTAAAAAATTGACTAAGATAAATATATGAATTACCTGAATGGTGCATTCAAAGATATTTATTCAAACAAAAACTTCATGCAATAGCAAACCAATTTTTCATAATTAAACATGCAAATATTCTCAATATATAGTAATGGTAAGCAAATTAAATGTTGTGGGATTTCATTTCACTAACATGACTTTTCATATATATGAAGGACCTAAGATTTAGGTTTCACAATTTTTAATAAAATAGATTCACTGCAATAACCCTCGAATCTTAATATTCTCCTAGTTAAATGCCTTCACCGGACTACTGGAAAATAGCTGTGAATATCCAGGTAAATGCTACATTTCATTCACCTATATTTGTAATTATTTAATTAATAAATACGCTTTGGTAGCAGTTGTAAACTTTATTTATATACTTGTTGATTAATTAATATATTGAGTTTCATAATTTTTCTATATTCATAATAACTAATTAAAGTTCGGGACCTACGTGAAAGTCAAAGCCGACGTATATATCTGATATTCAAAATTATTATGTTGATAATAAAATTTTAAAAATTATTTTTGTAGGAATTGAAAGATTCTAATAGATGGCTCCAGAGTAAAAGGATTCGGAAATTATTGTTGCAGTTTTTATAAAGTTAATTAACTTAAAATGTTAGTTTATAATTTGAATTTCATAGTAACCAAAAATTTATTATAAATGAAGCCTTCAAAGTGTGAGTGAAAATCAATATGTTGGATCGGGAAAATCCTCCAAAAACGCGATGAGCTGCAATAGCTCGTGTTCTAAGAATGTTTACACCGATGAATTATATCGAGTTTGAAATTAAATCAAGCGGAAAATACTCGAAATAATCATTCGTTGAGAAAACTAATCGGTTAAAGCTTTTAATCTTTTGTAACTATTTAACTGAAGATAAGGGGATCAGTTCTCGCATGTATCAGTTCAGTTATGGTGAGAACAGAACTGATACATGCTCGAACTGATCAAGTCAGTTTAAAGCTAGGGGTTAACATTTAGAGTATACAAGATATGTTTATGGATGTTCGGAGACTTCAACTGCTCCTATGTCACCCCTTCTATCTCGTCGGGTAGGATCCACTAGAAGAATTTGATTAATTACAACAAGTGTAATAACTCACCCAGCTTAGGACTTACAAACTGCCTAACTGAACTCCTAGTCTAGACTGAAGGCAGCACCTTCCAGCCAAAACTTCTTTAACGTCTATGTGAGAAAGACAACATACACAAGTTTTACGTTATTGTGCAAGAAGGGATTTGAGTGGTGGTGAGTGTGTAGTGTGTGTGTGAACTGATCTCTGAAAACTACCCGAAAAGTGTTCTCACACATGCTTCTAATCTAAGCTGATAACACAGTGAAGTGTTCCTTCTGGGCTGATTGCTTCACTCTTGTAAACTGATATGCAATATGTGTGCCCTTCTTCTTTTCACTTGTCAATTATCATCTTCGTCTTCACTGAGCTTCGGCTTCTATTTATAGGCGTTTGGCTGAACGTACAGTAAGACTCAGTAAAAAAATCTGTTGCAGTTTGAATTTGTTCCCCCAAATAGATATCCGGAACACCTGGCTTTAAGCTCTGATGCAACGTCTCTTATTGTACCTTGATCATACAATAGCTTTTGTACCTTTGTGCACAACTGGATTAAGCTTGTCGTATCTACAAACTGGTTCGCTCCTAGCTGATGTTTCGAATTGGTATTGAGCTGGTGAGGTGAAATCAGTTGACTCGTCAGCTGCACTGATTTCACTGATTCAGTTGAACTAGTTGGTTTGGTTCTTCATTAGTTGAACACTTTATCAGCTGGCCGGGCTTCTGAAGACTTCTGCTAAATCACCTATCAACTGAACAATCAGTTGAACTGCTCTTGATACTTCAGTTGTACTGGTTCAATTTGCTCAATCAGTTGACACTTTCAATTTGCGTCTCGATAACTTCAGTTTAAGCTTCGTAACTGATCAGTTCGAAGCCTGATCAATTTCAGTGTCTGTGCACTTAGATAAACTCATTATAAACAAATAAACAAGTTTTGTTAACATCAAAATCAAGATTGCGAACATGAAATGTTCCAACACAATAATTCAACCAAAATTCCAATACTTCAAAAGATGTATTGGAACATTTTCGTTTTCGTTATTAGAACCAAACTAAATTCTAGAGGTAAACTGAACTCGGAAATCTAATGCGTTAATAACCTAACTGATAAATCTGTGTGAAGGATACCGTGAGCCAAACTGATTCTGGGTCGACTGATTTAGATATAACTAATATCTATCAATCAATATAAAATTTTTTCACTTTCTAGGAAATCAGTTATATAAGTATTTAAGGATCGAAGTCAATTGTTTAAAATTTTCGTCTTTCACCGATCAGTGATTAATGTTCAGAGATGCAATCAGAATTATGAACATATTAGAAAGGACGGTGCCCTAGCTACAAGGGCATCCACTGTCATGAACGGATATATTTGGAAGACGTTAATGTTATCTATTGAAGGTATAAATACTCAGTTAATTTGTATCAAGAGACAGTTCCGACTCCTACATATACAAAGTAAACTAATAATCTCTCCATAAAAGATTTTAAAAAGCCCAATTGAAATTCAGTACACCCAGATAATTTATTATCAGATCAGTTCACAGATTACATTGGCGCTTAGAAGTTTTCAGTACTTGTTGTAATCGAAAGTAAGAAGTCTTAGTTCTCAAACTTCTTTAAATCAGAGCCTTACTAAGAGTTTCAGTGACATAGTATTTAAGTCCTTTTGAAATGAGTGATTTCAAACTGCTTGTAATCACCAAAGTCTTCTAGTACAAGCCTTCTTTGAGGAAGAAGGATTGCAGTGACCTAGGAATATTGAATTCTCTGAATATCCATAAACAATCTTCTATTTAGTTTACTATTGCATTTTTCTCAACTATCTTCTCTCAATTTTTTTGAGTCATTTATTCAACCATTTTCAACAAGCCTACTTCTGCGCAGGCCAACTGATTGACTTGCTGAAAAACCATACTAACAAGAATCAAATTTCAATGTTGCTAACCAACAATAATATATATTTTTGGCTAAATTTATTCAAACCCTCTAAATTTTAGCTTCGATCCTAACAAGAAGTGTTAGATCCGTTAGTTTTGTTGATAACAAACAATGACTTATTTTACTTTGCATGTATCACAGATACATGACCGTTCTATTAAAGATTCAGAAAAAGTCATTCAACTGGTCTCAAGATGCAAAACTATCAAACCATTTTAAGTTTTAGATGCTTATTTGATCTACTCCATCGCTCGAGCTTACAAGCCTGTGACATAAGACCACTCAACCGTTTATTCTATCGAAATATATTTGAAAATGGATGAGTAAGATATCTTCATATTCAAATAACACATCTTAAAAGAATCGTACCTACTTTATTAGAAAATTGGGTGCACTGATCATGTACTACAAACAATGGATCAGAAGATCACGATGTTTTCCTTTAAAGACATCTCATAGACAATTACTTTTTCCTGTCAGCGACAGTTCCTTTTGTTAGAGCACCGTTTTCTCGCACCCAAAACACATCAGAAGTTTAAAATTTTATGTTTCGAATATCAAAATTCGAAACAGTCCTTGGGCGTTATTTTTAAAACCATTCATAGGGTGCATGAATTGTTATACCTGCGCATATAGAATGCTTATACTCCAAACTATTCCGAATTTAAGCGGAGATAACTCTTCTTGTAACTCCGTACGAACGGATTTTCGAGTTTGATCGTCTAATTAAGTCCACGATCAGAAACCACGTTCCTCACTTCGATTGCACTAGAAATCGCACGTGATTTGTTCGTTGAGACTATGACGTCCGAATTTCTAAAATTAGGAGTCGGTGCAGAGGCAGAGGCATGGCAGTAGAAGAAGCTTTGGTTGTCGAAATTTTTGTTCAAATTTCTTCTTGATGGCCGAGAGTTCATGGAGTTTTGTACATATTGATTCTTAATCATTTTACTTATTGATTCTTAAACAATAATTAAGCACATCCAAATTGCTTTTTGTGGCTTAAAATTTCTTCCAACAATTTATAGTGATGGCCGAAAGTTTTCTTTGAGGGTTGGAATTTTTGATTGTTTTTGGTGGACAAAAATTCTCTTAATTATTGCGACCTCTTATAGCATATTTATAGATTTCGATTCCTGATCCCATCAGAGGTCCCTCTCCCACAAAGATTCATAATCCTTATCCTATTAGGACTCTATAATTTCATTATATTAAAGTTCTCATATTATTAATATATAATGTATTTATCAAATTTTGATAATGCATTATATATTAATACCATATATACACATATTTTATATCACCCTATAAAATGTGTGTGTGTGTCTATATATATATATATATATATATATATATATTAATATATTTACACATTCACTTTTAATACATGCATCGATATATTAATTATATTAAACAATTAATTTATGTAATTAACTCATTAGTTAATTTAATTCTAGACTCCTTTAGAACATTTTATGTGAATTTGTAGATGTTCGTAGACACCACTACTAGTATTAACATTTAATTAGTAAATTATAAATTCACTAAATAAATTATTATGAACTCATCATATCCTCGATCGACGATCTAAGAGCTTCAATGTATCAAAGATACAAGTCTCGTTCATATAATGAAAAAAGAAAATTCGAAGATCAAAATTTCATTTACCATATAGGATAGCTGTCAGTTTAGTTAACTCCTTTATTAAAACAGGCAGTTCCATTCTTATTCCATAATTAGCAATTAAGCCAACTTCTATTTCTTCCATATTATGGAATCAACTTATAAACTCCTTTATAAGCATCATGTTTGATCTCCTATCAAAATATAAGTCACAAAATTTAACTCCTTAAACTTTGACATTCTCAACGAGAACACAAAATCGTATACTAGTGTGACCCTCAATGGTTCATGGATACAGCCGTGGTTTCATATCCCCATGTGATTCAAAATAATATTTATTCTTATTCGAGCTTACCCTAGTTAGCCCTATTATTTTCATCATGTAATGCGAGAACTCAATTCTGATTGCACCCATCGGATAATGGTAAGAGGTAAGAGCGTCTGGTAGCATCGTCCCATGATCCCTTAGGTATCACTGATAGTGTCTGCAAGAACCTTAAGTCATGGTTAGTGTACATTATTTTTTTTTCAACACATATATCCCGATCGAATCTGTAACCATTGGTCATCGGATCATAGTAAGATCATCTTGTAGCATCGTCCTATGATCTCTTAGGTATCACTGATAGTGTCTGAAAAAACATTAAGTCATGGTTAGCGTATAATACAGTCCTTTCAACACATATATCTCGATCGAGTCTGCAACCATTGGTATATCAAGAGTTGCATATGAATCCGATAATGATGTGATTTATTTTTGAGTAATTGTGTCATGGTATGTGTAACTGAGGAAACACATTTTCAAACTGCACATGTCTTACTCTTGCCAAATATTTCTTGCATTATTAACTCATCAGATCACATAGGATATATTTGACCATCCTAGTTTAGAAGGTAGTATAGGTTTTACTTTTATTTACGTAGGTGTACTAGGCTTTACTGCTTTCTTTCTACATTGTAACAACGAAGTTCATTATCTTTCATTTTCTGAAACATGTGATGTTTCTTTGGCTTACGTTTTTTCATCACAAAAAAAAGAGAAATTATTAGATTCCTTAATTTTGGTGATAATGAATAATGACGTATTGTACTAGATTAAGTTGTCTTTATATGTATTACACGTACTCGACCATTCTATTGAAGATTCAGAAAAATCATTAAACCGGTCTCAAGATGCAAAACTATCCAACCCATTTAAGTCTTAGCAGCTTATTTGATCCACTCGACCGATCGAGCTTACAAGTATGTGGTATAAGACCACTCAACCGTTCACACTATCGAAACATATTTGAAATAGATGAGTGAGATATCTTCATATTCAAATCACACATCTTATGAGAATCTTACCTACTTTATCAGAAAATTCGTTGGACTGATCATGCTTTACAAAGAAGACATCAAAAGATAAGAATGATGCTTAATCTCATACTAAATCCTCTTAAACTATAATCATGATCATGACTTTTGACGTCACATCTATGTTTTTTAGAACGTTGCAAAGAAAGTGATGACATAAAGTTCATGTTTATTTTTAAAATGAACCCCCAGAATTCATTAAATTTTGTGAAATAAATATTGGATATATTTAATTAAGACTTGGGGAACCACTTAGATTTATTTTAAAAAATGTTGGTCACTGTAATATTATAAAGTCGGAAAAGGAGGCCATCTAATTTAGCAATGTAGACTTTTTTTCAATATGATCACTAACTCGGCATGCAAAAGCAATTAATATATTACCTGCCCAAATTAAATGTCGTCAGGTAAATCTGCCTTCTTTAAGAGAGGCACTAACAAGAATATATTACCTCACCGTTTAGCATCATACGTATACTGTATTAAATTTGAGCTATCATTTCAATTTTTTTTTTTTTTATGGTAACCAACCTTAAATCTAATTTGGTTCTTGTAATAAAATGGTAAGACATTGGCAGAGTAAAAAAAATGATATTATTCAATTAGAACCAAATAATATTCGATAGTCCAGATATCGAATTTAGTGAGATGTTATCTGCGTTAGAAAACAAAGTTATCGGAGGTGTTGGAGCGTGCCTAACAAAAACATTCCGATACTCAAGTTAGATGGTTACTTGATATGAAAATGAATGAACTAAAGCATTTGGCCTAATTTAATTTATGCATCTTAATAAAATATTCCAGTTAGTAATTAATTAAAGATCAAACCCAATGGACTACATAATTAAATTGATTGATCAAGCCCAAAGAGCCAAATAATTATTTGTGGTATAACCAACCAAATATACTTTAGTCCAGAGCTGATGATGAAATGGAATTATTTAAGTGGAAGGATAAAAACAGGAAAAAAATGTTTTTTCACCGGCTTATATTTATTTCTATGCAGATTTTGGTAAATTTTGTTGTTAAACTAATTGAAAGTTAGTAATGTACCCTTCACTTTTTTTGATTATTTTGGTCCTTTACTTTGTATTTTAATACATTTTATATAGAAGTGCTTATATGACACCAAAAAACTTACTTCATGTTGAGAAATTATAAATTTTGGTGATGTGTGTTGTTAATTGAAAATATCTAAATTCATCAAACAAGTAAAATTCAGCAAAAACATATTCTTAGTAAACCTTTCATCATTATCTCAGAAGACATCTTTATAGATCTACCTAATTCAGTTTTGAAATTCTTTGCTGAATTCGATTAAATATTTATTGGACTTATTAAATCTTTGTGTCAACTGAATTTTGAACCTTTCCATATCTGGATAAACTCTACCAACATCAAATCATATAATGCAGAGAATGCTTTGAGTATACAAACAAATTTATTATGAGCGTTTTATATCAGTATCCTAGACATTTATTGTCATATTCTTTTTAGGGTTTAGGGTTTAGATCCACTAACCCTCGCTGTGTTAGAAAATTTTCTAATTGATGTATGATAAATTTTAGATGAATATGACGAGAGAATTTACATTATTATTAGGATTTCTAGTTAAGAAGATTGAATCTGGAATCTTCATAAGTAAGTGAAGTAGAAAAAGATTTTGTGAAAACGTTTTGGACGAAAACATACCCTGTGAGTTTATCAACTAAACTAGAAAAAGATGATGGGGAATTGGGTGTAGTATCAACATATGTAAGATCTAGTGCATTGTAATGGAGGATTCAAAGATCAGATATGGGTGTTGATGTCATGTTTTATATGATGAATTGATAGTGAACGAAATCTCTTGCTAAAGTATGAGATTTGTTTTAGGATAAAGTTGTTACCTTGTTGTTAATTAGATGACACTAAGATCACTCAAAGATACATCCCATCATTATTGAATTTATATGCAACCATCGATATACCAATGATTGTAGATTTGATCAGAATAAATGAGAAGAAGAGACCATACTGTATGCTAACCATAACCTACTAGTTCAATTTAAAAATTGAACTGGTTCTTCAGTTTGCTGCAAAACAGCCGCTTCGGCTGGTTGTTCAGTTACTCTTGGTTCTTCATCTACTTCTGTAGATAAAATATTTAGCTGGATATCAGTAGCGACTGATTGTATGACTTCATCGATGTTCGCCAATGACAACTCAACATCAGTGTAGAGCTGAAGATCAATAGTAGAGGATGAAGGAACTGAAGGCGATGGTTGAGCATCCTTAGAGAGAGAGGAGCGAGTTGCTGGTTCATTCGATGCAGCAACTGGTTCCTTGGATTGCTCTGAATCTGGAACTGATAGTGCAGCTTGCTTTTCGGATGAAGGACTCTGAGAATTTTCTGGGATAATCAACTCCTGATCCATTTACCAACTCTTTATCTTCATCTGCAGTGATCGAAGATCTGTATCCAGTTGATTATGCACTACTTTGTCATTGAAAGCGGTAGCGCTGGTTGGATCATAGTTTTGGAACAGTTGAATGATCAGTTGTGCAAGCTTCTTGACACGCACTAGATCAAAGAATTAAATATTCCTTTCGAGTGCTTGAACAATTGAAGCAGCTTTGACCACCCTCAGAATCACAATTTTCAAAGCAATAAATTTCTTCAGAACTGCTTCGCAAAAAATTCAGTTCTAAACCTGACCCACTCATTATAAGTTTCCTGTTTTGATTCAGCAAACTCATTGACCTCGTTCCAAATCAGGTAAATGTGAGTTTGAATAGCGTTTGTCGATCGGGAATCTTCAGTCATCTGACCCTTCCCTCTTGGATTAGTTAGGACATGAGGGATACTCAGTCCTAATGTAGTTGCATCTATTTTCTCCCTGATGACCATTCTTTTTGGTCTGGCAAATGAGAGAGTATTTGGATCATTGGAGCTTGGTCTCCTGCTGATTTTGCTTATCACCAGACTTGGTGATAATCTTCTTGGATAGATCAGTTGGTGGAGGTAACTGACCCTCAGCTGAAGACTTAACTGGAACTGCCCTTAGACGCATGACGCTGATAGGCTGTTCAGCTCCAGTCAGTTTCAACCGATCAGCTGGGATAATGTTCAGAACAGCTGCCGGTTTGGTCGGGAGAGTTCTTGGCTTCTTCTGGATTTTGGGAGGGGGAATTTTCTCAGAATCAGTCTCAGTGACAATCATTTTCCTTTTGATTGAGTTGTCTTCTTGACTAATTTGGGAGCATCCTGTGTCCCAATCTCCTTCTTTACTTTGATAAACTGCTCAGGTGACATGTCCAGCTTGACCTTTGGCAGTTGAACACTTTTGGCATTGAAGATTTTGAATTTAGATGATTTCTCAGACGAGTTATCCACCAAACCATTGTTCTTTAAAAGATAGCTGAGTTGTACAGCATATCCCTTGGACTGTTTGGATGATTGGAGCATGTTCTTAAGAATGGAGGATATAATGGTTGACCAATTTAGTCTGCTTCCCGCCATAATCGCAGTCATCACCTGGAAATTTTCCAAGGTGAGAGCAGAAAATGAACCTGCTTTAGCGAGCAGTCCCTTGGCCAATATGTCATCCAACAGCGGAATCTCAGGCTTCAGCTCTTTTTTTCGAATCAGAGACCTTGATCTTACGTCCTTCTGCAGATAATATCGTCTGCATCTCCTTTACATAAGTTTTTTTTACCTCAGAAATATTATTCAGGCCATCAGAAGGCAGTTGGAAGAGATTACTGAAAGAATCTTCATCAACGGTCAATAGTTGACTGTTGACAGTTGTAGTGATTTTGCCATCCACAGATATGAAAGCATTAGCATGGAGATCTTGAATCTCCTTGGGATAGCTTTCCTGATATGATAGTCCCAGAAAATTCTTTAGTCCAGCTGCTTCCAACTTGAGAAAGACAACCTTGATAGCTTCATCTTTTACAGACAGAACTGAGTCAAAGCTAGCTATCCCCGCAGCCACGACATGAACGAAGGGAAAATGTTCAATAGCATAGAGATCTTGAATCTCCTTGGGATAGATTTCCTGATATTATAGTCCAAGAAAATTCTTCAGTCCAGCTGCTTAAAACTTGAGAAAAACAACCTTGATAACTTCATCTTTAACAGACAGAATCGAGTCAAAGCCAGCTATCCCCGCAGCCACGACAGGCACGAAGGGAAAATTTTCTACTGCTGCGAAGAAGCCTGCCAGCTCACATACTGCCGCGAAAAAGAAGAAGGTAGGATAATCCTATTCCACTCAGAATCGAGTCTCCTCCCCACCTCCTCAGGCTGAGTCCCCTCCCTATTCTGGCAAAGAGAAGACATCTACTGATCTTAGCCTCCCAGTCGAACAGAAAGGGAAGCGCAAAATCTCTGAGATCTCAGCCACATCAGCCTCTTCCCTGGAGGTGTCTGGATCAGATGATGAGCATCCTTCTGGGCCGACGATACATCCTTTGTATACCTCGGAGTCAGTTCTCATAGGCCGAGGCCCTACTCACATAGCTCATAAGCTATTATTTCAGCTTCCCTCCTCCGCAGGCGCAACTTTCTTGGGTTCATTGGGATGGTCTGATTTATTCCGCCGGACATACAGCAGTCTTACTGAGGTATATTTCTCCTTTCAACTTTAACTTAATATTCAATATATGATTGATATTTCTCTTGTTCTCTTACTTTTGTCTTCATGATTCAGGGCATCATGTATCTCAGGGAGTTGGTTGAGCGCACCGACCTTATCAGTTCTAGTGCCTGCCACGATTTACGTGAAGGTAAGGTTCTTCACAACCAACTTCAGGTGACCATAGACAAAGCGAAAGCGGCACATGCCAAGGAGCTTTCGGAGTCCCAATCTTAATGTGGCGAGCTTCTAAAGGAGAAACAGGAGCTTCAGCGATGGATAGAAGATCAAGCGAAAGAGATCCAGAAGATGAAGGAAGAGTTAAAGAATTCCTGAGCTGAAGTGGTACAATTCCGCATGGACCTTAAAGACGCCAAGGTACAACATGCTGCAGAAGCCTCCTCATTCAAGGAAGAATTCCTCAAGTCTAAATAATTCAATGAGATTTGTGGTCCTAAAGCTTATCATTACTTGAAGGTGGGTTTCGAGGGTGCAGTCGACCTCTTCAAGGCTCACGGTTACCCTCCGCCAGGAGCTCCCACTGACTTCATCAACGTCGAGGATTTCATAGTGAGTATCCCTCCTGATTCTTAGACCGTGCTCCTTTACTTCTGCTATTTTCTCATTTATGTGGACGATGTATGCCTTTGGGCCATATTTTGTCACACACTGCATTGATATACTTTCCGCCCTATTATGCGACTATGGATTTTGTGACTCTTATATTTGGTTATCTTCTTTTGCGCACTTTTGGTATGTACGAATCTCGCTTTACCCCACATTGAGTATTTTGCGTTTGAATTTACTGCATCTTCCGAGTTTATCTCTGATATTTTCAAACCCCTAGAGCAAATAAAATCTACAAAGTGCAGCTTACCGAAGCTCTTCCCTTCTGTAACACTTAACTTAGTAAATAAGATATAACTTTTGTTACACCTCTCTTCCTCTTCTACTAGGCACATCGTAAGTAGATAATACATGATTTTCAATCTCTCCACCACTTCTCCGTTATTAGCTGCAGCCCCGATAATAAAAAGACCATTTCTTCACCCCATGACTCTCGGCGAGAAGGCTATAAGAACTTCACCCCTTCACTCCTAATTCCTCTGCTAGGCAAAGCCTTAGTAGGAAAATTTAATTTTTCTCATTTGCTCTGCTCCTCTACTAAATGATGCCTTAGTAGGAAATTTAATTATTCTCCTTCACTCTGCTCCTCTACTAGGAGATACTTTAGTAGAAAAATTTAATTTTACCCCTGCACTTTGCTACTCTACTAGGCGATGCCTTAGTAGGAAAATTTAATTTTTCTCCTTCACTCTGCTCCTCTACTAGGCGATGCCTTATAGGAAAATTTAATTTTTCTTCTCTTTCACTCTGCTACTCTACTAGGTGATGTCTTTGTAGGAAAATTTAATTTTTCTCCTGCACTCTGCTCCTCTACTAGGCGATTTCTTAGTAGGAAAATAAAATTTGTCTCTTTCCCAACTTTGCTCCTCTACTAGGCAATACTTTAGTAGAAAAATAAAATTTTTCTCTTCCCCAACTCTACTCCTCTGCAGGCGATGCCTTAGCAGGAAAATTTAATTTTTCTCTTTCCCACTCTGCTCCTCTATTAGGCGATTCTTTAGTGGGAAAATTTAATTTCTTTCCTACACTCTGCTCCTCTACTAGGCGATGCATTAGTAGGAAAATTTAACTTTTCGCGTCCCCAACTCTGCTCCGCTACTAGGCGATACCTTAGTAGGAAAATAAAAATTTTCTCCTTCCCAACTTTGCTCCTCTGCTAGGCGATGTCTTAGCATGAAAATTTAATTTTTCTCCTTCACAACTCTGCTCCTCTCCTAGGTGATATCTTAGCAGGAAAATTTAATTGATCTTCTCCCCATCTGCTCCTCTACTAGGTGATGCCTTAGCAGGAAATTAAAATTATAATTCATATCACCCTCATAATACAAACGTGCCTTCAACATAATCAGTTGATCTCTAAACTGAACAAGCAGCTACAGATGCTCAAACCGATGTGCCAATTCAATCAACTGTTGATCCAATTGCAGAAAATGTTGTCACTGAGGAGGCTCAGTCGCTTGTTGACGAACCACAACAAGTTTCAGTTAACCAACCATCAGTATCACCAATCACTGACCATCAAATTAAAACTACCGCAGATCCGCAACTTGATCAGCAGGACAATCCATCTGTTGCTCCTCATCAAGCCTCTTATCCTCCTATCCAACCAGATGTCAGTGTGCAAGACGTGCCAGAGCTGACACATGAGGAAAGAGAGGTTTCTGACCGGACTTTGGTGATATTTGATCAATTTACCAAGGAACAGGAACCAGGGCCGTCTGGACCAGTATCTCCTTGTAACGAACCGTACTTTTCATGCTTAAAATTTGCGGAAAAATTAAAAATTTTCTTAAACATAAAATAACATTCAAAGTTTGCCACAAAAATATCCCAACCAAGTCCCCCATAAGACATGGCGGTTCAAAGTACTACAATAAAATTTGCTCACAAAAGTTTTGCTCAAAGTATTTCCCTCGAAACAAGAAATCAGAGTAAATTAACATTTGCGTAAAAACATAAACTTTGCAGTCCTCGGGTTAGCCTCCCGCTCAGTCCAAGCCTGCACCTTGGTCGCCACCTCCTGTCTCCTCATCAACATACTCACCTGCATCGATCAAGTCTAGTGAGTCTAAAGACTCAACACGTATAAACTGGAAATAACGAGTAAAACGTAATAAAACCACATGCAACTTGAAAATATGACATACATACTAGAAACTTGAACTTGTCATAAACTTGAACATACGTACATACATAATTAGACGTGCCATCAACATAAACTTTTCTTAAACATGCTGCATACTTGAACATACATACTTCATCATTTTGCGTAGAGAATGTTTCAAAGCAAGTGACCCGTAACATAATAAATGCCTGATCAGACAACCACAGTACTGGGCTGACAGAAACGTATCCACTGCCACATACATGAGATCCCCGTTCATAATTTAACGGGCTGGTTGGTCCCCGTTCATAATTTAACGCTTTCCAACCACGATCTAACCCGTTCATAATTTAACGGGCGGATTGGTCCCCGTTCATAATTTAACGCTTTCGAATCCTAAACATAATTTGGTCACGAGACATTTAGCATACCTCAAAAACTTGAAATATTTTCTTGCACGTCAACATACTTACTTGGTGTTGAGGGCTTCGTTGTATCTCACTTGGGGCCGCTACTGCATATACTAACATAAATTTTTAAATACTTAACTTGCATGTCTTAGACGTAGGTACTCGAGCTCACCACCAAAGCTAATAAGTAGCTTAGGACATTCTAGTTCGCTCCTGGCTTGACCTCGTTTAATCATCGTACTAAACCATGACGTAAAACCACAAAAAAAATCCTATATTTTTACATAAATAAATTTTAACCATGGTGCTAAACCATGATATAGAACCCCGAAGCAAATCCTAAAAAAAAAAAATTTAATTTTTTTTTAAAAGAGTGTACACGGACCCCGTGTACGGGTCCGGGTAGACTCTGGAAATTCGTATTTTTGAAGGAAAACGGTTACGGACTCCGTGCCGGGGTCCGGGAAGGGGTCCGGGTTCCCTCTGTCTTCGCAAATTCACGAAAATTCGCTAACTTAACCTTTCACCCATTCAATCCAAGCTTAAGGACCATGAACCAACACCTATAGACTCATCCTAGGATGTTATTACATTGATTCAAACCCATAAAAATGCCCCAAACGTCCCTAAGCATCAACCATTAATTCCAACACAACAATAACTCGTAATTAGGCATCGTTTCGCTTCCTACGACTTCTATTACATCCCAAGCCAAACCTGACCCGAACGAACCACCAAATAACACCTAAATACATCTCGTAACATATATAAATGCAGTAGCACAAGCCCGGCGATGTCCAACGCGGCCTGCAACAAATAACTTCAAGAACACATTTTACATAAAAGTCGCAGCTTGAGCAGTCCCACGAAAAACGTCATAACTCACTCAATTGTCATCAAAAAATCTCGAATGTTATATCAAATCGAAGGCATCGAAAAGTTCTACAATTTTCTAGTTGAACGTTTTCTCAAAATCCCGACATAAAAATCGCAGTTTTCAACAGAACAGTTAGTTACGAGATTTCAGATCTAAAAAATATTTCAAACGCATTCAAACCATTTTCCGCTCAAACGAAGAACGTCACACATGAATTTTCACGCATAAAAATAACCCAACACTTACTATGACAAGATCGATACAGAAAGAACAGAATATACGTGCCTTTTGATATTTAAAATACCGTAACGACGATACCGAAGCGGAGATGGCGTGAGGGTCGATCCGGGATGAACGTGGCGCTAAAATCTCGTAATAAAATTCATGAAAGTTGCTGGAACTTTTCAGAGAGTGGGTTGGCTGCTCTTGGTTCTTAGAACTCTAGGATTTTCTCTTTTAAAAATATAAAATCTGAATGTGTGTGTTTTTGTGTGTGTAAAAATGTGTGAGTGTGTGTAACGTGTGTGAGTGAGTAATTAGGGGAACAATTTGCTTAATTAAATAATTAATCAAGCTATTTAAAATGCTAACTCCCTTAACAAGTCAATAAAATAGTAATTCACTACACACCCTTAATTAAATCCCTTAATTAAAATAACACACCCAAAATGCTAACTTTAAAAGTTCAAACTTTTAAATCACTAGATAGGTAAATTTGGCTTTAAAATACTAACAGCTTAATAAGTTAGTTAAAATACCCCAACCTCAACTTAAAAATAAAATACCACGTTAAAATTGCCAAAATCGTCACCGGTCTTTTCCTCGCGATCCCGCATCGAATATTCGCCTGAATCATGAAACTCAAGAAAATATTTTAACGTGCATCGCATAAGCATAGTTAATTTAAAATGATGCAAATAAATAAATAATGAATTAAAACACAAATTAATGAAATAAACATGCATTAAAACCATTTAATAAAAATACATAAGGAATTTAATGAATTGCACACATGTGGTTCATGTAGACCTCAAATTTTCGGGACGTCACAATCTATCCCCCTTAGTTTGAATTTCGTCCTCGAAATTCGCTTATCCTCGATAATCCAAAAATTAGATTCTTAATTCTAGTATCCCAACAATCCACGCTACCGCTGCGCTACTCTGATAAATTAAGCCTTATGTTGTCCTTACGTCTCTTCAATCCTAATTAAATTGCCTACCAAAAACCTCGTTTGCGAAATCACAATCTAAAACGACTTATGGCGTCTTAGTTTTACTTTGCTATGAACTCGAATTCTGACTTTTATCACAATTCCCAATATTAGGAATAGAGCTTCAAACTTATTGTATCTTACTTTCTCATACCATACCCCTAATGCTCATCGAACTATTACATACGCATTTATGCAGTCCAACCTAAGAGGTCTTAACACCAACGGTTACTGATCAACTTCCATCCTCAGCAATACACTTAAAAGTTAAATCTTATCTTAATCCCCACATGTTAATATTGGCCTACAATCCTTGAATCGAATATTTACCTTACGATACAAATTTACATAACTTAGCTATTTACGAGTACATTCCAAATATAAAATTGTTGTCAACCTTTAATTTCGAGTAACATAAATCCGTAAAACCCCAAAATATATAATATCGATCCTCTCCTTAAATAATAAAAACTTTCTAGCATCAATCACAAGCTTAATCTATTTTCTTCACGATTACAATATAGTTAAAGCCTAAGACACTTGAGCCTTCCTCATTTGAACGAATGTCCCACTTAGACGTATCCTCAATACTCAATTAATTCTAGCGTATAAAACTTAATAAGCTTCCTTTATTAATAATGGACTAACTCTAATGAATCAACTCCACTTATAACCCATAGAATTCTAGAATCCCCATATCAAGCTTGTAGATTTCTTAATCAATAAAAATCTTAATATTCATTTATTGATAACTTATGTTAAACACCGATAATTCCCTTTGTTTTTATTTCACCCAAAAAATCCGTATGAGCAAATATCTCATAAATTTGAAATTCAACCTTACGCAGTCCAAATAGTTTTGGATAACATAATTCCAACACACATATTCACTTATTCTCAAGTTTCTTAATAACCTACAAAAATTTCCCACGACAAGATGTCTACCTCAATTCTTACATGCGTCGTCTATCAAATAACCTAATCATCAACCATACCCAACCTTCTAGAAAATCAAATTCCAACAAAGGTACAAGCTTAACTGTTACAATCATGACTAAAACTTATAACATATCGACTTAAGTTCCCAAAAAAAAATTTCGCTAACTCAATGTCTACTCTTATAACTTAGCTAACCGATCAACTTTACCTCAAATCGTTATCATCCTGAATTTTAAATTTGCCGCAACATTAATTCACTAGCGCTTAACTTTTCGAGCCCAATGTCGATTCATCTTACAATCCCCTTGATTACCATTTCTTATAATATTATAACCTAGATACTTCAAGGTTCTAATGATCCCTTCGATCTTAAATCATCGAAAATTCCTATCATTTAAACCATTCAATTCTCACTTCCTGCTAAACTAGTCCCCCTCAAATTCCTTAAAATTGTAGCATCAATTCATTATTTCCTCAAAATTATCCAGTTTGTCCTAAATTTCGGAAATTCCACATTTACCCATAAATTCTTGGTGTTCCTAATTCCATTGTGTAAGTTCCTCGCAACATAAAATTCAAAAATTTTAAGCTTATTAGACCCAAATTCAATTCTCATAGCCTCGAAATTTAATGATTTAACCCAAGTGTTCCTCAAAAATTCGAATTTAATTTCCAAAATTTTCTGAATTTGCAGTTTGACTCTTACAGTTCTCGAACTTACATTTTTTTGCCATACAACTCTTCAAAATTTGCATTTCCGGTCCCCAATAAAATCTTCGATGTTAGTCTCATTAAACTTTAAAATCCTCGAAACTCGGAATTTAATCCCAAATGATAACTTCGAAACTAGTCCCTTAGGATTTTTATCTTTGCACTTAGGTCCTGAAACTATGGGTCATTACCACTAGGTCCTTAAAATTCTCAATTCGTGCAATTAAATCCTTAAATCCAACTAGGAGAAGCACGCATCCTAAATATATTCTATTCTTGTATATTTCCAAATATTGTCGTAGCCTCAAATATTTAATCCTTACATGGAGTTCTCAAAAAGCAACTCAGCTAGCAACCACAAACCATCAGTAATTGTTTAGAAAATCTACAAGTCCCAAAAGCATTCGTAATTGTCAAGTTTAACTTATGACCCACAAGTATAACATCAGTACTACTAACCAAAAGTTAATATAGACAAATCATCTCCAACTTTTCCAGACGCCCAAAAGCAAAATTCTTGCTCATGTCCAATTCCACCACACCAGCATGCAATAAAATAAAAAAAAATTCTCATTTCATGTCGTAACATGCATAAAAGTTTTAAGGATTCAACCTCAATTCATAACGACAGATAAACCTGTACTCTAAAACTTATGTCATGTAAACATACAGGTGATGTATAGCATTAAAACATGCACATGCGAAAATCATGACTTAATGCTTACTACATAACATAATGCAAAACTTTAAAACTTACAGACTTGAGGTGTGACTTCGCGAGCTTCTTGCGACTGGCAGTAGGCATAACCCTTTACAAAAACACCGCTCTGAAACCAACTGTAACGAACCGTACTTTTCATGCTTAAAATTTGCGGAAAAATTAAAAATTTTCTTAAACATAAAATAACATTCAAAGTTTGCCACAAAAATATCCCAACCAAGTCCCCCATAAGACATGGCGGTTCAAAGTACTACAATAAAATTTGCTCACAAAAGTTTTGCTCAAAGTATTTCCCTCGAAACAAGAAATTAGAGTAAATTAACATTTGCGTAAAAACATAAACTTTGCGGTCCTCGGGTTAGCCTCCCGCTCAGTGCAAGCCTGCCCCTTGGTCGCCACCTCCTGTCTCCTCATCAACATACTCACCTGCATCGATCAAGTCTAGTGAGTCTAAAGATTCAACACGTATAAACTGGAAATAACGAGTAATACGTAATAAAACCACATGCAACTAGAAAATATGAAAATCATACTAGAAACTTGAACTTGTCATAAACTTGAACATACGTACATACATACTTAGACGTGCCATCAACATAAACTTTTATTAAACATGCTGCATACTTGAACATACTTGAACATACATACTTCATCATTTTTCGTAGAGGATGTTTCAAAGCAAGTGACCCGTAACATAATAAATGCCTGATCAGACAACCACAGTACTGGGCTGACAGGGACGTATCCACTGCCACATACATGAGATCCCCGTTCATAATTTAATGGGCTGGTTGGTCCCCATTCATAATTTAATGCTTTCCAACCACGATCTAACCCGTTCATAAATTAATGGGCGGATTGGTCCCCGTTCATAATTTAACGCTTTCCAATCCTAAACATAATTTGGTCACAAGACATTTAGCATACCTCAAAAACTTGAAATATTTTCTTGCACGTCAACATACTTACTTGGTGTTGAGGGCTTCGTTGTATCTCACTTGGGGCCGCTACTGCACATACTAACATAAATTTTTAAATACTTAACTTGCATGTCTTAGACGTAGGTACTCGAGCTCACCACCAAAGTGAATAAGTAGCTTAGGACATTCTAGTTCGCTCCTGGCTTGACCTCGTTTAATCATCGTACTAAACCATGACGTAAAACCACAAAACATGTAACGAACCGTACTTTTCGTACTTAAAATTTGCGGAAAAATTAAAAATTTTCTTAAATAAAACATCCACACGGTCGTCACTCGTCATTCATAAAATATCTTTAAAAATCAACCATCACAATTAAAATTTGCTAAGAGAAAAGTTGTCTAAAAATGTCTCACAATCCAATCATAAAATCAGAGTATAAATGTACTTTCTGAAAATCTTAAAATAAAGAAGGCGGTCCTCGGGTCTAGCCTCCCGCTCAGTCCAAGCCTGCCCCTTGGTCGCCACCTCCCGTCTCCTCATCAACATAGCCACCTGCATCGATCAAGTCTAGTGAGTCTAAAGACTCAACACGTATAAACTGGGATAACGAGTACTACATAATAAAATCGCATGCATCTTAAAAATAGAACGTACATAACTTGAAACTTGAGTTTGCATAATAAACTTGAACTTGCATACATATATAGACGTGCCCTAGCGTGAAACTTTCATAATCATAACTGCATACTTGAGCATACTAAAACATACATGACTTCATCATTTTTTCGTAGAGGATGTTTCAAAGCAAGTGACCCATAGCATAATAAACGCCTGATCAGACACACCACAGTACTGGGCTGACAGGGACGTATCCACTGCCGCATACATGAGATCCCCGTTCATAATTTAACGGGCTGGTTGGTCCCCGTTCATAATTTAACGCTTTCCAACCATGATCTAACCCGTTCATAATTTAACGGGGCGGAGAGGTCCTCAGCCACGTTCACCGACTTCCAAACCCATTCATAATTTGGTCAAAAGACAATTAGCATACCTCAAAAACTTAAAATATTTACTTTGCACGTCATACATACTTACTTGGCGTTGAGGGATTCGTTGGACTTCGACTGGGGCCGTTGCTGCACATACTAACATGAATTTGCATACTTAACTTGCATGACTTAGCGTAGAAATCATACTTACTCTCGAGTTCAATCATTACTTAGGACATTCTAAAATTTCCCATGACACGACCTCGATAATCCTTGCACTAAATCATGACATCAAACCTCAAAGCATACTATAACATTTTTCCCAAAATAGAAGGACACGGGCCCCGTACCTACCTCCATGTAGGGGTCCGTGTAGGCTCTGGAAATAGACACCGAAGGAAAGCAAAGGCACGGACCCCGTGTCGGGGTCCAGGTGAGGGTCCGTGTAGGTACTGGAAGAATCCACTAAGTGAGACCCAAAGGCACGGACCCCGTGCCCTCATCCGTGTAGGGGTCCGTGTAGATACTGGAAAAAGATGCCGAGAAGAAAACAAAGGCACGGACCCCGTGTCAGGGTCCGTGTACGGGTCCGTGTACCCACTGTGATCGCGAACTTACGGAAATTATGTACATGCTTCGCTCAACTTTCTAGACCCGGTTGCACGGACTATGAATCGACACCCCGAGAACCACCTTAGCCTGCCATAACATCTACCAAATTCGTACAAACACCCAATCAATGAGTTCACCTTACAACACATACAATTCAAAGCATATCAATTGACACCAATTCGTTTCTCACGACTCCTAACATATTCGAGTGCCTATCGACACTATACGACGTATCAAGTAACATTCCAACATCATACTAATCATACCTAGACGCAGCAACGTTCACCCGTCGATCCCCAACGAAGCCTGCAACAAAACTTCAAGAACACAATTTTCGTAAAAGTCGCAGTTTGAGCAGTCCCACGAAAAACATCATAACTCACTCAATTTTCATCCAAAAATCTCGAATTTTATATCAAATCTAAGGTATCAAAAAGTTCTACAATTTCCTAGTTGAAAGTTTTCTAAAAATCCCGACAGAAAAATTTCAGTTTTCATCAGAACATTAAGTTACGAGATTTCAGATCTAAAAAGTATTTCAAACGCATTCAAACCATTTTCCGCTCAAACGACGAACGTCACACATGGATTTTCACGCATAAAATAACACGACGCATACTATGACAAGATCGATGCAGAAAGAACAGATTATACGTGCCTTTTTGATATTTAAAAGTACCGTAACGACGACACTGACGCGGGAAAGGAGTGAGCCTTGATCCGGGACGAACGTGGCACCGTTTTCTTTGAATAAAATGCAACAAAACCTTGCTGGAAATTAAAGGGAGGGGGCGGCTGCTATTCTCCTCAAGAACCCTAGTTTTTCACTTTTAAAAAAATAATAAAAATCTGAATGAATAGGTGTGTGTGTGTGTTAAGAGTTTCTAGTGTGTGTAAAAACGTGTAAGTGTGTGTGGGTGTGTGTAACGTGTGTGTGTGTGTTTTAATTAGGGATATTTTAGTGCTAAATTAACTCATAAAAATGCTAATTAAAAGTTAACACACCTTACTTTAATCAAACTCCTTAATTAGAATAATTATACACTAATTTTAAAAGTTTCAAACTCTTAATTCACTAAATACATAATAATACTTTAAAATATTAGAACTTGATAACTTATTAAAATGCCCCATCCTCAACTTAAAATAAAATACCATAATTAAAAATTGCCAAAAATCGTCACCGAGTCTTTTCCTCAATCCCGCCTCGAATGATCGCCTGAAACATGAAACTCGAAAACATCTTAACGTGTCTCACACAAACATAATTAATTTAAAATAGTGTATTTAAATAAATCATGCATGACTAACACTCCACTTAAATTAATATAAATGATTTAATAATAATTAAATAAATGCATGAGCTTTACGTGTACTAAATTTGGGCACTACAAAACAAATCCTATATTTTTACATAAATAAATTTTAACCATGGTGCTAAACCATGATATAGAACCCCGAAGCAAATCCTAAAAAAAAAAAAAAAATTTTTTTTTTAATTTTTTTTTAAAAGGGTGTACACGGACCACGTGTAGGGGTCCGTGTACGGGTCCGGGTAGACTCTGGAAATTCGTATTTTTGAAGGAAAAAAGACACGAACTCCGTGCCGGGGTCCGGGAAGGGGTCCGGTTACCCTCTGTCTTTGCAAATTCACGAAAATTCGCTAACTTAACTTTTCACCAATTCAATCCAAGCTTAAGGACCATGAACCAACACCTCTAGACTCATCCTAGGATGTTATTACATTGATTCAAACCCATAAAAACGCCCCAAACGTCCTTAAGCATCAACAATTAATTCCAACACAACAATAACTCATAATTAGGCGTCGTTTCGCTTCCTACGACTTCTATCATCCCAAGCCAAACCCGACCCGAACGAACCACCAAATAACACCTAAATACATCTCGTAACATATATAAATGCAGTAGCACAAGCCAGGCGATGTCCAACGAGGCCTGCAACAAATAACTTCAAGAACACATTTTACATAAAAGTCGCAGCTTGAGCAGTCTCACGAAAAACGTCATAACTCACTCAATTTTCATCCAAAAATCTCGAATTTTATATCAAATCGAAGGCATCAAAAAGTTCTACAATTTTCCAGTTGAAAGTTTTCTCAAAATCCCGACAGAAAAATCGCAGTTTTCAACAGAACAGTAAGTTACGAGATTTCAGATCTAAAAAATATTTCAAACGCATTCAAACCATTTTCCGCTCAAACGACGAACGTCACACATGAATTTTCACGCATAAAAATAACCCAACACATAATATGACAAGATCGATACAGAAAGAATAGAATATAAGTGCCTTTTGATATTTAAAATACCGTAACGACGATACCGAAGCGGAGATGGCGTGAGGGTCGATCCGGGATGAACGTGGCGCTAAAATCTTGTAATAAAATTCATGAAAGTTGCTGGAACTTTTTAGAGAGTGGGGCGGCTGCTCTTGGTTCTTAGAACCCTAGGATTTTTTCTTTTAAAAATATAAAATCTGAATGTGTGTGTTTTGGTGTGTGTAAAAACGTGTGAGTGTGTGTAACGTGTGTGAGTGAGTAATTAGGGGAACAATTTGCTTAATTAAATAATTAATCAAGCTATTTAAAATGCTAACTCCCTTAACAAGTCAATAAAATAGTAATTCACTACACACCCTTAATTAAATCCCTTAATTAAAATAACACACCCAAAATGCTAACTTTAAAAGTTCAAACTTTTAAATCACTAGATAGATAAATTTGGCTTCAAAATACTAACAGCTTAATAAGTTAGTTAAAATACCCCAACCTCAACTTAAAAATAAAATACCACGTTAAAATTGCCAAAATCGTCACCGGTCTTTTCCTCGCGATCCCGCATCGAATATTCGCCTGAATCATGAAACTCAAGAAAACATTTTAACGTGCATCGCATAAGCATAGTTAATTTAAAATGATGCAAATAAATAAATAATGAATTAAAACACAAATTAATGAAATAAACATGCATTAAAACCATTTAATAAAAATACATAAGGAATTTAATGAATTGCACACATGTGGTTCATGTAGACCTCAAATTTTCGGGACGTCACACTCCTCATCCATCATCAGATATTAATTTGGTCCTTGAAAAAATTCAGGACATTCAACTTAACATGCCCAAAATAATGCAAGAAATAAAGGAGATTCAAAGCACTCAACTTTCTCATTCTCTGAAGTTGAACTCTTCCAGTGAATTTAATTCAGGCAAACTGAAATCTATTTACACAGCTGTGACTTCCATCTCCTTTGCAATCGACGAGCATAAAAAGAACATAGGCCTAGCTGAAAGACTTTCTCTTACTCAAGACTCAATCAGCAAGAGAGTTGAATCCATGGAGCTATCTGTCTCAAAGAAAATCGATTTGCTGCAGACTACTGTATTGACTGCTGTCAAAGATATTGCAACTGATGTTAGGATTCTATCTCTCAAGGTCGATGTGCTTGACAAAAAAAGGAAGCAGCTAGGTTGATGAAAGATTAAGAGAGGATACAGCTGAAGAGACATTTTTGTCAATTATTAGTTGAAGATTGTTTGTTTTATTTGTACAAATCTGTACATTAGAAATTATTTTATCTACAATGATTCAAAGAATTCTTTTACTTCAACTGATCAGTTTATTATGGTTTGAGTGTTTTCAATCACCAAAAAGGGAGAAATTGTTGGAAACTAAATTCAGTGATTTGACAAACTAAGCTTCCAACTTATTTGAAAAGTCAACGAGCTTAACTGACTAAAATCTTACAACTAATAGTTTTCATTAGCTGAAGATTAATGCGTACCAGCTAAATATTATACACGTCATCAATTTAAGAAGAATCTAACTGACTGATCGGTTTGGAATTGATCAGTTGAGACAATCGGTTATGAGTTTTCCAGCAAAGTATCTTTCAGCTGATCTCTCAGTTGTACACGTCATCAGTTGAGAACGACAACCGACAAATAGTACAACAGACTGCAACTAGTAGTGAAACGCCGCATTTCAGAGATTGCAGTGTAAGATTGCCAAAGAATATCGACGTGACAATCAACGGATATAAAGATTCAAATGTTATTTAATATTATCGTTGAAAGGGAAGCCTATAAATAGGTGAAGAGGGCAGCTGAGAAACAACACGCAAACTACTATTCTATTCAAGCTTGTTGTTACTCTGCTAAAATCATCACTCGTATTCAGATATCAAGAGCTCACTCTTATCAGAATTTATCAGTAGCAATCAAGGCTACCGTTACGAGCTTGTTAGCACTTTGAAATCTTTGTTAGATTTATTCAGTTGTGTTATATTCAGTCACACTGTAAAAGTTATTGTTAACTAAGAGTTTCAGATTGGCAGTGTTAAGTCCAAACTGAAGTGGGTCAGTACAACGTGTGTATTCGATCAAAGTCTTTTAGTGATAATCCTATCTTCGTGATAGAAGGGGTGACGTAGGAGTTATTCTATTCTCCGAACATCCAGAAACATATCGTGTGCTCTTTATTTCAGTTACTATCAGTTATTCTATCTTTCAGTCGGAACTATTTTTTCAGCAAGGTGTGCTAGCCCATCAGAAGGCAATAAGAACATTTCTCCAAACGATTCTTCAGAGATGGTCAACAACTGACCATTGACAGTAGAGATGATGCTTCCATCAGAAATGATATTTCCATTAGAGTAGAAGTCAAGAAGCTCCTTTGGATAGATCTCCTGCGAAGAATGCCCCAAAAATGTGCTCAGCCCAGCTGATTCTAGCTTCAGAAAAACGTTCTTGACATCGGCTTCTCCAACTGATAGAACTGATTCGAAATTGATAGCCATAGTATTCAACATGTGAGCGGAAATTTGATTTGTCATTAGAACTGAATGATTTACTGCAAAAAAAAGCTTGAATTTGCTTTTGCTCTGAGAATTTTTAGGTAAGCGTAAGGAAGAAGAACTGAAATAAAGCGGGTAAAGTACTAATATACGTGACTGTTCGAATTTTTGGACACGTGTCAGTCCAGGAAATTTTTGAATAAAGGACGTGTGTTCATGTGGTAAAATCGTGTGTTAAAAATGCATGGATTAAAAAGGGTCCACTTTTCAACCTATCATTTGTTGAAAGATAGCATTTAATGCTTGATAATCAGTCACATCACTAAATTTGAAATAAAAAATGGTTAATTTGTTAACTTATAAGAGAAGAATAATGAAATAATCAGCTGAACGATCAGTTGTGAAACTGTGTCTTTTCAGTTGAAGATTTACTAACTGCTGTCTTCTCAGTTAACATTTTAAACCAATATTCTCCCTTAATGTATATAAATATTACGGGATTTTAAGCAAGATGAATCAAATTAAATCTTTTGCTTAGAAGGTTAATCGTCTTCCCTAATGACTTTGTCCTTTCATCTTCCTTGACCCTGGGCTATAAATAAGAGTAGCTCAGTTAGTCGCAAACATATTAGCAAGTAATATTCAACAGCTAGAATGGCAGGTGCAGGTAGCTCAAGGACTCCAGATATGGCTGAAGAATTCATGAACACAACTCTGGAAAAGAGAAAAACTGATATGGAAGATGAAGTATTCCATAAAATCCTTCGATTCTTGGAGGAGCTACAAGGACTCCAGTTTCTTCAGGAGTATTGGAATGGCTACCACTCCAAACTGGTGGCAAAACTGGAGAAATATCGGGAACGCTTGCACGTTGCTGATACTGTGGACATCTTCGAAGAAAACAATGTCTACCAGCTGATGCTCTACAAGGAAAGGAGGATCCTATAGCGTATAGCTGACTCCGATAGCTTCCTTAAGACTTCCAACAGTGATTTAAATCATTGGTTAACAAGTGGAGGTCTTTTGTTGAAGAAGAGTTTTTCGATGTAATCCTCATCAATTTCTTAAATGAATGAAATGATATTTTAGTTTATCTTTGTCTTTTATTTTCCTGCAATAGTTAATCTCATCAGTTGATAAGCAATCTATAAACTGAACATAATAACTGACAAATGATTAACTGACATCAGTTGAAATTCAAATGGATAAAAGACGAACTGAATGAACACTAAATGACAATAGAACCGATAGATGACACAAATTAATTAACAACTGATATATGAACAGTAAAACTGATTAGGATAAATCAATTAATCCAAGTATATTGCGAAAGTGAGAAAACTTAGTCTCGGGCAATGGTTTGGTGAAGATATCAGCTGCTTGTTGTTCAGTTGAGACATATTCCAGTCGTATGTCCTTCTTCAAGGCATGATATCTGATGAAGTGATGCCTGAAATTTATATGCTTGGTCCTCGAGTGAAGAACTGGATTGTAGGTAATAGCAATCGTGCTTATATTGTCACAGAATATGGGCGATTCTTTAGCATCAACTTCATAATCTCTCAGTTGTTGCTGAACCAAGAGCAGTTGAGCACAACAGCTTCCAGCAACAAGGTATTATGTTTCAGTTGTGGAAGTTGCTATGGATGTTTGCTTCTTGCTGAACCTAGAGATCAGTCTGTCTCCTAGAAACTGACATGATCCACTTGTACTTTTACGATCAAGCTTACATCCTGCATAATCCGCATCTGAATATCCAACTAAATTGAATGCGGAGTCTTTAGAATACCATAACCCAACATTTTGTGTGCCCTTAAGATATTTTAAAATACGCTTGGCAGCTGAAAAATGTGATTGCTTAGGGTTTGCCTGAAATCTAGCTCACATACAGACAACAAATACAATATCCGGACTATTAGCAGTTAGGTACAATAATGAACCTATTAGACCTCTGTAAAGTATCACCTCGAATGATATTCCCTCTTGATCAGTGTCCAGTTTCATTGATGAGCTCATGGGAGTACTTGCAGCTGAACACGATTCCATGCCAAATTTCTTCAGCAACTCCTTCGTGTATTTTGTTTGGCTAATAAACGCGCCTGTCTCCAGTTTCTTCACTTGTAGTCCAAGAAAGAATGTCAGTTCACCCATCCATCATCCTCATTTCAAATTTCTCCTGCATCAAATTAGCAATTTTCTCGCATAATTTTGGGTTAGTTGTCCTAAATATGATGTCATCAACATAAATTTGAACGAGTAAAATGTGATCATTCTTTGAAAATTTGAACAATGTCCTATCAACTGATCCAACAGAAAAATCGTGATCAGTTAGAAATTTGAAAGAGTTTCATACCAAGCTCTTGGAGCTTGTTTAAGACCATATAAGGCTTTGTTCAAATGGTAGACATGATCAGGAAAATGATGATTGAAAAAACCTGGAGGTTGTTCAACATAGACTTCCTCTTGCAACTGGCCATTCAGGAATGTACTCTTTAAATCCATCTGGTAGACTTTGAAGTTCTTGAATGATGCATAGGCAAGGAATATTCTGATAGCTTCTAGTCTTGCAACTGGTGCATATGTTTCATCATAATTAATCCCTTCTTCTTGCCTATATCCTTGTGCTATCAGTCTCGCCTTGTTTCGCAAAACTGAACCATCTTCGTTCAGTTTATTCCTGTACACCCATTTTGTACCTATAACAGTTTTTGAAATTGGTCTTAGAACTAGGTTCCAGACATTGTTATGGGTAAACTGATTTGGCCCTTCTTGCATTGCATTTGTCCAGTTTGGATCAGCAAGAGCTTCATCAGTTTTCTTCTGTTCCAATTGCGATACAAAAGCTGAATGAATAAATAGATTGAGCATTTGATTCCTTGTTCTTACCGAGTCAGATGGATTACCTATGACCAATTCTGGAGAATGTGATTTCTTCCATCTGAGTTCAGCGTTTGTTGCTTCCGTATCAGCAATTTCTTCAGTAGGCAAATGAATGTTTTCAGTTTCAGTTGCTGCATCAGTTGGTAATTGAATATTCTCAATAGGCTCCTCCAACTGATTATCTGGAACTACTTCATGTTCAACGGATTGATCCACAATTTCAAGTTTTGCTATAAGCTTTGCTAACTGACGAATATCCGAAAAATATTCCCTCTGCAGATTTAGCATCAAAGGCTTTTAAATGATTTTTGTCATTTTCAAGAATAAAACATCTGCAGCCGAATATTTTGAAGTAAGAAACCACACTTTTTCGTCCATGCCAGATCTCATAAAGTGTTTTCAAATGATTTTTGTTAATCATCGATCTGTTCTGAGTATAACACGCAGTGTTTACTGTCTCTGCCCAAAACATTTGAGAAATGCCAGAATCAGCAAGCATTGTTCTAGCAGCTTCTTAAGGGTCCGATTTCTCCTCTCAGCTACACCATTTTGCTGAGGAGTTCTAGCTGCTGAGAGCTCATGCTTAATTCCAGCATTTTCTAAAAAAATTGATTAATGAATTCAGTTCCTCAATCGGATCTCATTCTATCAATTCCAAATGATTTCTCATTTAATATTCTTTTGAAAAGCTTGATCAGTTGAGCAGCAGTTTGGTTTTGGGATTTGAGAAATATAACCCAAGTAAATCTTGAAAAATCATCTACAACGACCAAAGTGTATTTCATTCCCCCTAAGCTCATGACTGGTATTGGACCCAATAGATCCACATGTAACAGCTCTAAACATCGAGAAGAATTTACGACCCTTGTTTTTAAAAGAAGATTTAACTTGTTTATCAAACTGACATGCTGGACAAATTTTATCTTTGGTAAAATCCATTTTGGGCAAACTAGTGACAAGATCTTGATTACTCAGATATGCAATAGATTTAAAGTTCAAGTGGTTTAATCTCTTATGCCACAACAAGTTTTTGGAAGATTTTGAAGCAATAAAACATACTGGTGCATAAGGTTGATCATTCCAACTGACTTTTTAAGTGTTTCCGCATCGTTTTCCAGTTAGTATGACCTCATAAGTTGCATCTCTGACTGAACAATAATGTTTGTCAAACTGAACTGAGAATTCATTATCGCATAACTGACTAGCTAATCAGATTATACTTTAGATTCTCAACTAATAAAACACCATTAATGATAAAGTTACCATGGATAAGCTTACCCTTACCCACAATTTTACCTTTGGAATTATCTCCGAAACTGATGTTTGGTCCAGTGTACTTGATCAGTTGAGATAACAAATTTGCATCTCCTGTCATGTGTCGTGAGAATCCACTATCCAAGTACCAGATTGATTCCTTGCTTGTACCCGTTACCCGCCATCACACACAAAATATAATATTGGTACCCTTTTCTATTTGGGTCCAAAATTGATTAGTCCTTTAGGAATCCAGACTTGGGTCAGTCTAACTGACTGTCCAGTTGTTGTATTCCAGATTATCTTTCTCGATTTGTGTGTGCTTGGTGTGTAGTGTGCAGATGAGACAACATGTGATTTGGCTTTGTTCAACTGATTGTTCAATCGATATCTTTTCTGAACTGGCTTGTTGTTATAGTGATTGGAGTAGCCATTTGAATAATTCCTGCTGAATATTTTTGACGACTGACTGCATGAGTTAGTTAAACTTTTGGGCTATAACCAATACCATATCTTTTAGCCTTGTTCGTACTTTCAATAGGCTGTTCAACCAGTTTACTTGGCTCAGTTCTTGTACCACAACTGATTTGACAAAGTGAATGTATTTCCCTTTATTCATGTTCAGTTTTGATCGAGTATCATTGGAAGACATTTCATCTTGGTTACTGAACCCTAAACCAGTTTTATCAATAACTGATTTCTGTGAGTTTTGTATATCAGTTAATGCAGCAGATGATTTGTTCCAAGCCTGAATAAGCTCAGTTCGCTTTGAATTCTCAAGCATCAACTTCTGAATCATTGATTGATTCCTACTTCTTTCAACATTGAGCTCAGCAATTTTCCCTTTTAGACTCAACACATCAACTGATTCATCAGTTTTAGTTTTTTTTTCTATGAGATCATTTTGCTTTGCTCTGGCCTTTTCAAAAGATAAGGTAAGCTTGTGGTACAATGATATGGCATCATTGCTTAGTTGATGAACAATGATATGGCATCATTGCTTAGTTGATCAGCAACCTTCTCGACTGAACCAGTTGGTTCTGTTCTAACAGCATCTAAGGCAGTTGTGACTACTGGAGTAGAGGGTTCTCATTCTCGAGTTTGCAGCTCAAACTCATAGGCCTTAAGATTAGCAAATAGGTCATGAAGCTCAACCTTGTTTAGATCCTTGGACTCCCTCATTGCCATAGTCTTAATGTCCCACTCCTTGGAAGACCTCTGATCACTTTTAATGCAACTTCTTTGTTGGTATACACTTTTCCAAGTGCATTTAGTTCATTGATGATACAGCTGACTCTTTCATCATACTCATGCATCGATTCTCCAGTTCTCATCTTGATATTATCAAACTTCTGAACAGCAACAGAAAGTTTATTCTCTTTGGTTTGTTCATTTCCTTCACAAAGCTGGATCAGCTTTTCCCAAATTTCTTAGCTGTCTTACACATTTTGATCTTGCTGAAAGTTATTTTATCCAGCGTTTTTTACAGTACATCCTTTGCCACATTATCCAAATTTGCTTTTTTTTTGTCCTTAGCAGTCTACTCATCTCTGGGATTTTCAATTCTATGAGGTGCTCCATCGGTGATTGCAACTGTTGTGTTGACTTTCAAAATCTTCATTGGTTCAGTGATGATGTACCACATATCATCGTCTTGTGCAGCTAAGTGAGCCTGCGTACTGATTTTCCAATCATCGATTTCTTCTCTGGAAAACATTGGAATTTTGTTGAAGGAAGACATGATGAATAGTTTGAGTAAAATATTCTTAGACAAGATACAACAACTCTAATACCACTTGAAAGGATCAATTAAAAGGTGATAAGTGTTTAGAAGGAGGGGTTGAATAAATTCTCACTGATAATAAATTCTTTTCGAATATAGGGTTAAGTTTAATGACAAACTGACACTCGGTATCTCGTCAGTCGATAACAATCAGTTTAACTGAAAATTAGTTACGGAAGTAAACTGACTGAAAGATAGAATAACTGATAGTAACTGAAATAAAAAGCACACGATATGTTTCTGGATATTCGGATAATAGAATAACTCCTACGTCACCCCTTCTATCACGAAGATAGGATTATCATTAAAAGACTTTGATCGAATACACACGTTGTACTGACCCACTTCAGTTTGGACTTAATACTGCCAAACTGAAACTCTTAGTTCACAATAACTTTTACAGCGTGACTGAATATAACACAACTGAATAAATCTAACAAAGATTTCAAAGTGCTAACAAGCTCGTAAAGGTAGCCTTGATTGCTACTGATAAATTCTGATAAGAGTGAGCTCTTGATATCTGAATACGAGTGGTGATTTTAGCAGAGTAACTGCAAGCTTGAATAGAATAGTAGTTCGCGTGTTGTTTCTCAGCTTCCCTCTCCACCTATTTATAGGCTTCCCTCTCAATGGTAATACTAAATAACATTTGAATCTTTATATCCGTTGATTGTCACGTCGATATTCTCTGACAATCGTACACTGCAATCTCTGAAATGCGGCGTTTCACTACTAGTTGCAGTCTGTTGTACTATTTGTCGGTTGTCGTTCTCAACTGATGACGTGTACAACTGAGAGATCAGTTGAAAGATATGTTGCTGGAAAACTCATAACCGATTGTTTCAACTGATCAGTTCCCAACTGATCAGCCAGTTAGATTCTGCTTCAACTGATGACGTGTATAATATTTAGCTAGTACGCATTAATCTTTAGCTAATGACAACTATCAGTTGTAAGATTTTAGTCAGTTAAGCTCGTTGACTTTTCCAGTAAGTTCGAAGCTTAGTTTGTCAAATCACTAAAATTTAGTTTCCAATACCTGTGAACAACCTGCTCGTGGAAGTCCGACAATCAAAGTCACATCAATGCAACAGAGCCGTATTCTCACATCAATGTCCGTCATATTCTCCTTCGTTTGACTGTCAATAATTTGGAGGAAGCCTTTCTTTCAAAATGGCAAGTGAAAAATGACTTCCTCTCTTGGGTATCGGCGCTCTGCTTCCCAACTGCTGTCTCAACATCCATATTTCTTTTCACATCTCTCCCATCTCCATATTCCCCTCGCTTGCAAGGGGCTGTGTCTCTTCAACCCTACTCTGGTGGCCTTAGCATTTTCCTCTCGCTCCTTGTGAGTGACCTGTTCCTTAGCAAACATAGATTCTTGGTTCCTCTTCATGGCATCTTCCACCATCCGGGTAATAAATTGGCCCAACTATTCCAGGGTCAAGTTCCCCACATTCTCATTAGGACGAGGTTGTTCGACCCTTGTCTCATGACAAGTCAGGTCAGCTCTTGTCTCCTGACGAGGTTGTTCCTGCCTCGTCTCAAGACGCGGTTGTTCCTGTCACGTCTCAACATGAGATTGTTCGGGTCCCATCTGAGGACGCGTCGATGCTGAGTTAGCTCTTCTGCTCCCTTTCATGCCTACCATCTCTACGTCTCAACTCAAAGTTTACCACAGACGGTGCCAAGTGATACTCACTGAAAATTTATGGTACGATTCCAACAAGTGTCACTAGTCCAGACGCAGGTTTCAAATTTTCCCTGAGCCTGAAATCACGAGTAAGACCGTTAGAAGGGGGCCAGGAGGGTGTCCCGGCGTAGGCCCTCCGATGCTCATGTTAGAGACCAAGGATATAAGTGGGGAGCAGCTAAGTGTGGTGCTGAAAACAATATAGTGAATGAATCAATTAAATGCTCAAACCTGATATTTATAGAAGAATACATGGGCTTGTTATGGGCCTGCCTTCCATTTGGGCTAGAGATGTAGGTCATGGGTAATGGGCCCATCCATGGGGGTATTATGCTTGAAAACTCATCTTCAATTATCATCCAATTTGAACAATCTAGAGAACAAAGTTTCTAAAAATCTTTTCGAAATGTTAAAATATAATGTCCGATCAAGTTCATATCATACTCTCCTACTTGAAAATTATCTTTTCTACTACACAAAAAACATATTATCAACACAGTTACATTTCAAATCAAGCTTGTGGGTGTTCTTATCCAAATGCTCCAACTTTCCAAGAAATCCAAACTCCATGGTTGTTTTTACCGTGTCTTCATCAATTATACCTTGGACACTCACAAAATCATGCATTTCAAAATTTTCTATGCACGAGATAAACTTTATGATACTAACATGCAATGAAAAAACATTATCTTTTTAATCATAATTATTATTTTTCCTTTCTTAGACCTAGTTAACACCAAAACAAAATCCTTACAAGTGTAAGAACGTTTCTAATTAAGAATAAGTAGTCTTTACAAGAAATAAGAATCTAACATAAATATCATTTGCCTATATGTAATGCATCATTCACAATCCCACTCAATATATATTTTCATATGTAATAATCATGCAATACATCCATGGGTTTAGCTACTTCAAAGTAATCTGTCGAACTTCCACTACATGCCTCTCTAGCAATAAAGTCATGCAAAGATGTATGTATAATGAAAATTTATTTTCCTCAAATAAGTGACTACCATTGACATAAAGTTTTTCATGTGAAACAAACATGAAATCTTCAAAACCTCGTTAGAATTTAAGTCTAATGCATATAAATCCTTACTACCACTGTAACTCATCAATTTAACTTATGAGAAATCAAATCAACAATTTTTAAGCTTAATGCATGCAATTTATCACTACTCAAAAACTCATAAAAATTAGAATAAAAAAGTTGAAACTAAATCATATCTCTTAAATACCGCATTCACAACTCTTTCTCCAAAATCTTGAAAAGAAATCATTATAGAATTAAGATTTGGAAGAAAAGCATACATCATAGTCCTTGCATTGGAAAAGAACTATTACCTAACTGTGATTTCTTTTGAAAGCATACGGATCAACCCATTGTATTCTCACATCATCGATACTCGTTTGTCTCCTCATCATTGTGCCTCCAAAATCCTGCAAAGAAGAAATAATAATGCTCGTATTGAACGGCTATATCATGATAATCTGATAAAACCTCTTTGCACAAAATTACTTTAAGAGGTTTTTACAAAATCAAGTCTCTTTCAATCTCACTCTTTTGAGCCATATATTTATTTTTTCTACTCTTTTTGGCTTTTTTTTTTCTTTTCTCTCCCTTTTTCCATCGCATTTGGTCTATCCTCTTTCTATTTTCCTTTTTCGGCCTTCTCTTTTTTTACTATCACTCTCTTTTTTCATTTCATTCACTTATTGAAATTCCAAATTATCGTCAAGAACTTCTTTTGAAGTTAATTGAACTAGAGAAATAGTTTGTTCATCTAAACATGTATGAAACAAAGTTTCACTTTGACTATTCTACTCCTCCATGGCATGCATATTAGGAACTTCTTCATCATCTAATGATTCTACTTCCGCCGCATATTGTTCAACACTCGAATCATCAATCTTTCGAGTAACATCATACTCAAATTTATCAACCTCAACTACAACTTTGGATTCAAGGTCTACTTGAAAATCCACCAATATCATCACATATTTTGGACATTGACTAATATTATGTACAATTTCTTGACACCAAGATCATTTAATATCATAAATAAGAGTAATGGAAATTTTAGTGCACCTTGATATCCATGATTAGGAACTTCAAGCTTTGAATCCATTATTGGCCTAGACAAGATTTTCTCCTCCATACTCGACCTCCTCCGTGTGATGCCAAGGACGCCTCATGTAAGTTTTGTCCACCATTTCTATCAACTCCCTTATTGTAATGAATAGGAACAAAATGGTTCCTCGTCACTTTTTTCATCTCATCCCAAGTGACTGAAGGCCTCTTTCCTTGTTCTCCTACCTAACACTAATTGATCTTACCAAGTAAAAGTAGAGTCATTAAACTCACTACAAGATTGTTTAACCTCCTTAGCTTCCGAATAATTTTGGATCTCAAAACCACAACCATCCTCTTCTCCCAATCAAGATACGCCTATGGATCTAACCTCCCATTTAAAAAGAGAATATTCTCCTTAATATTATCCAAAAAATTCACTTCCCAATTTAGATCCTCATGAGTGACAACAAATATATTTTCAATATATCTATCTCTATTGACTCATCTCTCTCTTCTATTCACATCAATTTGCCTATAACACATATTTTTCTCTTTACATCGTCTACAGTTTTCATGTAAAGGCCTTAATTCACTCTCTCACATTATTCCAAACTCCCAAAGAAACTTTAGAAATTGAAGATCATTAGACATTTTGTACCTACAAGAAAAGTTAGTTTTCATGCCATGAGCTGAAATTTCAATTCCAATTGTTGAGCTATTAATTTGACAAGCATGAACTAAAATTCCCGAGGTATATTGTTTGTGTGATTTGCTTCAAATATCCGAGTCCCTACATCCCACCATCCTTATTGGAAGTTTCTTCCTTGAAACTTGTGTTTACTTGATATTCAAAAAGGTACGGGCATTGGGTTCGCATCTTCGCTTCTAGCTCCCATGTTGCTTCTCGTTCAGCATGGTTAGACCATTGTATTTTGATATATGATCTGGTCCGATGTCTTAGTACTTGGTCTTTGGTGTCCACTATAGAGATAAGGACTTATTCATATTATAGTTTCTCATTCAATTTCTTATCTATTAGCAATGGTGTGACTTGAATATTATGAGGTCAGGGATGTATCTTCTTAGCTGTGAAATGTGAAAGGCGTTGTGGACTCTTGACATGTCTGGTGGTAAGGCTAGTCGATAAGCTAAGGTTCCGAATTTTTCCGAGAATTTTGAAGGGACTGACGTATCTTGGGTTTAATTTTCCGGATTTGCTGAAGCAGACTTCTCCCTTTATAGGTGAAACCTTACAAAAGCCTTTTCACCGACTTCGAACTCTAACAGTATTCTTTTCAAGTCAGTTCAGCTCTTTCTTCGATCTTGTGATGCCTTGAGTTTATACCAGTTGATAACTACTTTATCAACAGTTACATGAACAATTCAAGTACCGTGACAGCTTCATCTCTGATTTCATCCAACTATAGGGGTGACCTACACTTTTGTCCATACATGGCAAGATTCATTTCAAAACTTCCACGATAATTATTGTTATCAGCAAATTCAATCAAGGGGAGGTGTTTAATTTAATTTTCTCTGAATTCTATGGCACATGCCCTAAGAATATCTTCAAGACTTTGTATTTTTATTTTCAGTTTGGCCATCATTTTGGGATTGACAAGCCGTGATGAGAGTGATCCTGGTACCCATGGTGGAAAAAATTTCAAAATCGGAACAAACCTTTGGTACTTATTGGACAAATGCTTGCTGGAACACTTTGCAGTCTTACTATATTGTCTATATACAGGGTGGCCATCTTGTCCAAATTATAATTCATATGGACATGTAGGAAATGTGTGAATTTGTTAACCTATCTATTATCCAAATCTCATCATGATTTTGTCTTGATTTTTTTTTTGTAGTTCTACTACAAGGTCCAAGGAAATGTGCTCTCATCTCCACTTCGGTATTTCTAGTGGTTGAAAGGGTCATTTAGGCCTTTGGTGTTCTTTGACTTGTTGAAAAATTTGGCACCTAGCCGCCAAATCTTTCTTCATTATAGTCTCCCATATTTGTTATCCTTAAATCTCGGAACATCTTGGCATTAGCAAGGTGGACTGAAAATTTTGACTTGTGTGCTTCAGACATCACATATTGTTGAATATTTTTCAATTTTATAAAAATCATTTCATCCACGGAATTCCCAACTCATCAGTCTGGAATTCTTGAGATTTCCTCAATTTGATTTTTCCTTAATTTTTGTCAAGGAGTGATCTTGGTCTTGATTCAATTTCATTGATTCTTGTAGGCAAGATTGCACGGCCAGTGATTCAATTTGATCATAATCTTTCAATAGTTTTGATCCACCATTTATGCCTCATGTTTAATTCATTTTATGTGAACTATATTTGAAGTTTTGGTGATCGGTAAATATATCACACTTGGCACAAAAGAAGTAGTGTCTCTAGATCTTTGGCACAAATATAATTGCAACTAATTCAAGATCATGCGTTGGGTAATTTTTTTTCCTCATGGTTTTAATTGCCTCAATGCATAGGCAATTACTTGACCATTGCAGGATTGGGTGTCGGGCACCTTGAGGTGATTCAAACAAAATATTCTCCAAGAGCTGCAATAGCCCGTGTTCTAAAATGTAAACATCGATGAATTAGACTGAGTTTGGTATTAAAACCAGCATAAAACACTCGAAATAATCATTCGTTAAGAAACACTGATAAATTTTATATCATGTGTAATTCAATAACTGAAGATAAGGGGGATCATTTCTCGCATGTATCAGTTTAGTTATGGTGAGAAATGAACTAATATATGCTAGAACTGATCAAGTAAGTTTAAAGATAGAGGTTAACAGTTAGACTACACAAGTATGTTTATGGATGTTCGGAGACATGAACTGCTCCGACGTCACCCCTTCTACCACCTCGGGTAGAATCCACTAGAAGACTTTGATTTATATAATACCTTGTAC
This sequence comes from Primulina eburnea, assembly GCF_022965805.1. Taxonomy (NCBI): domain Eukaryota; kingdom Viridiplantae; phylum Streptophyta; class Magnoliopsida; order Lamiales; family Gesneriaceae; genus Primulina; species Primulina eburnea. The sequence continues at coordinate 14,403,846 of NC_133109.1, read as the reverse complement.
AAACTAACCCAACTTAGGACTTATCCACTGCCTAACTAAAATCCTAGACTAGACTGAAGGCATTACCTTCCAGCCAACACTAATTTAATGTCTGTGTGTCAAAGAATACATATACACGTTTATTGTCTTTGTGCAAGGCTATATTATAGTGGTGGTGTGTGTGTGTGTGAGAACTGATCTCTGTTTACAACAATAAAGTGTTCTCACACATTAAGGGAATTGTGCTACTAATCTAAGCTGTTAACACGATGAAGTGTTCATTCTGGGTGGATTGCTTCTTATAAGATGATGTAATGACCCGAATTCTTATTTTGAATGAAGTAGAGATAATTAATGAGTTGTTAATTAAGTATTATTAAGGAATTGATAATCCAGGATTAAGCTGTTGGTATCCACCGAATTTTAAATGGATAACCGATCTACTTCATATTTCATTATCTCGAGAAATCCAACTAGACAAATGAGATTATGACATGTGGCATATGGAAGTCGAATTCTTTTGTTTCCTTCACTGTATTCTTTGGATAGAGTTCTAGTTATACCATAGTTTCTAGTCAGTTTCTAAAACACTTTGGTGTCGGGAAGTTTCGGAGGTAGTATCGACTTGAGGATGGGTCGGTGAACTGAGATCGAGACATCATCAGCGGGCTGACGACGGACGCAGGTATAATCCTAAATCCTTAGATAGTGATTTAATGATCATTAGGGAGATCTTTCTAGCATGTTTGATGTGGTTTGTTAGTGATTTCATTATGTTGGTATTGTCTAGGTTCAGAGCTTTCTGTCAGATTCTTTTAGTGAGGTACGTGATGTACTGAATGAGATATCCAAGCGTAGTATACACACTTATATGATGAATATTTATCTGTTGCATGATACATGTTTTATTGCTTTGGAATATTATGCATGACATATCATGTTGAGCCTGATATCTTTTGAGATATACCTCGTTTGTTGGGGCCGCTCAGCCCTATTCTGTATTGTGAACGATGGGGCATCGAGAGCTACAGTGTCCGGACCTGCGGGCTTTGATGACCTGGACATTGCAGGTCCACGTCTTGATGATGAGTGTGGGAGCCAAAACATGTCTAGGGCAGATCAGAGACTACACACTCTAGACTGAGCATGAGATTCTTGACTTGATCCTTGATATCCGAGTATATTGCATTTCGCATGCATCATATCAGTTTGTATACTACTCGTACATTCTCGTGTTGGGCGATTGTCGCTCACGTCCTTGTTTTCATCTTGGGCACCCCATTCCACGGGGCAGGTCTTAGGTTGGACGGTTCGGACGACCAGGGCAGTGGCTAGAGCAGTTGGGTTTTCGGTGGTGATCCAGTGGAGGTTTTCTGTGGTTTATTGTTTTCTCGTTCAGATTATGTTTTCGTTATGGTTGTATTAATGTTTAAGACTGTTGTTGTTTTGTTTTCGTTCGGGTTGTAAGATGATTAAGTATTTGGTTTCCCCTGTTTAATTGTTGTTATTAAGTTTAATGTGGCATGTTTATTAGTCTGTTTACTAGTGGATCGGGTAACGGCGCTACATTTGGTGGTATCAGAGCATGCAAAGATTTTTGGGACATTAGTAATTCTGTTTTGAGGATTTGGAGGTTGATTTTAGTTTCCTTTCAAATGTTAGGAGATGGAAGCAGTCACGGTAGTGTGGGACATGGCCGTTATGGCGACGATGAGGCGGCCGAGAACATCGTCGTAGAGATCGTGACGGAAGACGTCACCGAGATCATGATGAAAGGAGACGTAGGAACCGTGTCAACATTATGGATTTCATGAAGATTGGACCTCCTCCGTTGACCGGAGATGAGAATGCTGATGTTGCTGAGTTTTACGGATCGTTGCGGTCGATATCATGGAGCAATGTTTTCATGTGTTGCACTATGACGAGGATGAGAAGATGGAGGTAGCCGATTTCATGATCCAAGGAAAAGCTCGAAAATGGTGGAAACCTTTTTCTGTCATTCTAGTTCAGCAGCATGGGCGGATTCGTTGGGAACATTTTCGTCAGGCCTTCATCAATCATCACTTTTCGCCAGCTCTTCTACAGGCGAAGGAGATGGAACTGTTGACCATTAAGCAAGGAGATTCGAACATTGAGGATTATCAGAAGCGTTTTACGGATCTGTTGCCGTATGCTCCTCACATCAGTGAGAATTCTGCAGCAGAATATTTTCACTTTTTGAATGGTTTGAACCAGGAGAATTTTGATCGGGTTTCTGTCTGTGATGATCCTCCTTCGTACGAAGGATTAGTGAATCGTTGTCGTCAAGCCGAGATCATTATTGCTAGGAGGAAGGCTATGCAATCTAGCAAAAGTTCTAGTTCGTTGGGACCAAGGGGTCAGTCTTTCAAGAAGTCTGTATCTTCTTCTTCCGGTTCAGGAGGGGTGCACAGCTTTGGCAGGAAAAAGATGTAATGTGGCAACTGCGGAGGCAATCACCAGACGGAGAATTGTCGAAGAGCAACAGGTACTTGTTTCAATTGTGGTGGTTTTGGTCACATGAAGAGGGATTGCCCTAATTTGGAGAATCAGAGTGGAGGCGGAGGTTCTATGACATGGTCTTATATTGGAAAACAGTCTGAGGCCACTGTGCAACATAAAGGTTTTCCTACTCAAGGTTCTCGTCGTGGAGGAATATCGCAAGGATCTCAACATCGTCCACGAGTTCAGGGGCAAGTGTTTGCCCTAAACCAAGAACAAGCTGAGGAGCATAACGAGAGAATCATTGCAGGTAATTTTCTTTTATGTGGTATTCATGCATATATATATATTAATTGACACCGGGGCATCACATTCATTCATAGCATTGATGTTTGTTAAGAAGCATAAACTACCCTACATGTCATTAGATTTTTTGATGTCGGTGTCTACACCGGTGGGACAAGACATTTTAGCTATGCGACTTGTAGTAGACTATTTTCTAGAGTTTGAGGGAAATTACTTGTCTGCCAATTTGATGATATTGGCTATGGAAGATTTTGATTGTATTATGAGAATCGACCTTTTGACTAAGTATAGAGCGACTGTAGATTGTTATCAATATCTCGTTCAGTTTCGTCCAGAAGGAGACGAGAATTGGTTCTTCTTCAGTGAGGGGGCTCGACCTCCAATGCCAATAGTGTCTGCTATAAAGGCACAACGGGCTTTAGCGAAAGGAGGAGAAGGATACCTCATTTATGCTGTTGACATATCGAAAGATGTAATCGACGTGAAGAACATTCCAGTTGTCGATGAATTTCCTTATGTTTTCCCCGATGAAATTCCTGGATTTCCTCCGGAGAGGGAAGTGGAAGCGGAGATAGAGTTGGTACCAGGAACCGCACCTATCTCCAAAGCGCCTTATAGATTGGCACCAACAGAGATGAAAGATTTGAAACAACCGTTACAAGATTTTCTTGACAAATGGTACATTAGACCCAGTGTGTCTCCTTGGGGAGCACCAGTGTTGTTTGTTAAAAAGAAAGATGGGTCTATGCAACTTTGCATAGATTATCGACAGTTGAACCGAGTAACAATCAAGAATAAATATCCGTTACCACAGATTGATGATTTATTTGATCAACTTCAAGGGACTTCAGTGTATTCGAAGATCGATTTATGGTCTGGATATCATCAACTTCGAGTTCATCAACGTGATATCCCTAAGACTGCATTACGAACAAGGTATGGGCATTACGAGTTTCTAATGATGTCGTTTGGTTTGACGAATGCTCCAGCAGTATTTATGGATTTGATGAACCGAGTATTCCAGGAGTATCTTGACAAGTTTTTCATTGTCTTTATTGATGACATACTGGTATACTCTCGTAGCTTTGAAGAGCATGCACAACTTTAAAGGATTGTGTTGCTAATATTAAGGAATCACAAACAGTATGCTATGTTGAACAAGTGCAAGTGTTGGCTCGACAGAGTTGTCTTCTTGGGACATGTTATATCCAAAGATGGGATATTAGTGGATCCTAGCAAGATTGAAGCAGTGTTGAGTTGGGCACGACCGGAATCAGCTCAAGAGATAAGAAGTTTTCTATGTTTTGCAGGTTATTACCGGATATTCATCTCAGGATTTTCTCAGATTGCCAAACCATTGACTCAACTGACCTATAAGAATGTGCAGTTCGAATGGACACAGGATTGTGAAAATAGTTTCAATGAATTGCGTCAACTTTTGACAACTGCACCAGTTTTAGCTCTGCCATCTGGATCAGGAGGGTACATTGTGTACACTGATGCATCACTTAAAGGACTTGGGTGCGTTTTAAACCAGAATGGTCATGTGATTGCATATGCATCCAGAAAATTGAAGAAGCATGAAGAGAATTATCTAGTTCATGATCTGGAATTGGCAGCGATTGTGTTTGCTTTGAAGATCTAGCGGCATTATCTCTACGGAGAGAGATTTGATATCTTTGCAGATCACAAGAGTTTGAAGTATATCTTCACTCAAGCAGAGTTGAATATGTGCCAAAGAATATGGATGGATTTGTTAAAGGACTATGATTCCGAAATCAAGTATCATCCAGGATCAGCGAATCTTACAGCTGATGCTCTTAGTCGCAAGGTGAGATTATCTGCACTTCAGAAAAGTTTCATATCAAGTGTAATCCAAGATTGTTGTCTCTGGGATTTCACTTTCGTCATAAGAAAGGAATGAAACACATTCGAGTAACGAGCATTTTATCTGAACCGATATTGTATGCCAAAATCAGAGAAGCTCAGTTTTCTGATCCGAAGGTGGAAAAGTTAGCAAGGTTAGCTAACGAAGACAACACATCTGGCTTTGCATTCCAAATAGATGGAACCTTGTGTCTGTCAGGAAGAATCGCAGTTCCAGAAGATTCTAAATTGAGAGATGAGATTTCATCTCAATCTCGTAGGAGTAAGTTGAGTATCCACTCTGGAAGCATGAAAATGTATAAGGATTTGAAGACCAAGTTTTGGTGGAAAAGTATGAAGAGAAGTGTTTATCAGTTTGTAGCCAAGTGTTTGGTTTGTCAGCAAGTTAAAGCTGAACATCGACAATCAGGAGGATTACTTCAGAATCTTCCTATCCCTGAGTGGAAGTGGGAGCATGTAACGATGGATTTTGTCACCCACTTGCTGCTGTCTTCTAAGAATTGTGATGCAATTTGGGTTGTTGTGGAACGACTGACTAAGTCAGCACATTTCATTCCATATAGTCAGGAATATAGTTTCGATCGCAGGGCAAGACTATACATCCAAGAGATTCTTAAATATCATGGTGTGCCAACAAGTATAGTCAGTGACAGAGATCCACGCTTTACCTCAAGGTTCTGGGGTAGTTTTCAAAAACGTTGGGAACGACATTGAGTCTGAGTACTTGCATCATCCAGAGACCGATGGTCAGTCTGAGAGGACTATTCAGACACTTGAGGACATGTTGCGTGCTTGTGCTTTGGATTTTGGACCAGCATGGCATGATCATCTGCCACTTGTGGAGTTTTCTTATAACAAAAGCTACCACAACAGCATTGGTATGGCTCCGTTCGAAGCATTATATGGTAGACGTTGTCTTACTCCATTGTTTTGGGACGAAGTAGGAGAACGACAAGTGCAAGGACCTCAATTATTGCAACAAGCGATTGACATAGTGGAATTGATCAAGAAGAGGATTAAAACCGCACAAGATCGTCAATCGAGTTATGCGAATACCAAGCGTAGACCTCTACAGTTTCAGTTAGGGGAAAAAGTGTTCCTTAAAGTTTCACCATTCCGTAGCGTGATGAGATTTGGACTCAAGGTAAAATTAGCCTCAAGATTCATCGGACCTTTGAGATCATGGAATGTGTTGGAAATTTGGCGTATCGATTGGATTTATCGCCGTATCTGTTCAACATTCATAATTTCTTTCATGTATCGTTGCTACGACGGTATGTAGCAGATGAATCGCACATTCTTGGTCCGACAGATGTTCAACTTGAAGAGGACTTGACTTATGTCGAGCAGTCGCTTTTAATCCTGGGTAGGAAAGAGAAAAAGCTCAGAAACAAGACCATTCCACTTGTTCTAGTGCAATGGCAACACCGAGGTACTACAGAAGCGACTTGAGAGTTAGAGAGTCGTATGCGCTCAGAGTATCCTCATTTGTTTTGAGTTGTATTTTATTCAGTTGTATTGTACTTCAGTTTTGATTTCGAGGACGAAATCTTTGTAAGGAGGGGAGGATGTAATGACCCGAATTCTTATTTTGAATGAAGTATTAAGTAAGAGATAATTAATGAGTTGTTAATCAAGTATTATTAAGGAATTGATAATTCAGGATTAAGCTATTGGTATCCACCGAATTTTAAATGGATAACAGATCTACTTCAGGTTTAATTATCTCGAGAAATCAAACTAGACAAATGAGATTCTGACACGTGGCAGATAAGATTGATTTGGATTTTCTGAAATAGTTCGGATGCAGCCTATTAATGGAAGCCGAATTCTTTTGTTTCATTCACCGCATTCTTCAGAGAGAGTTCTAGTTATACCATAGTTTCTAGTCAGTTTCTAGGACACTTTGGTGTCGGGAAGTTTCGGAGCTAGTATCGAATCAAGGAGGGGTTGGTGAACTAAAATCGAGACATCATCAGCGGGCAGACGACGGATGCAGGTATAATCCTAAATCCTTATATAGTGATTTAAGGATCATTTGGGAGATCTTTGTAGCATGTTTGATCTGGTTTGTTAGTGATTTCATTATGTTGGTATTGTCTAGGTTCAAAGCTTTCTGTCAGATTCTTTTAGTGAGGTACGTGATGTACTGACTGAGATATTCAAGCGTAGTATACACACTTATATGTTGCATATTTATCTGTTTCATGATACATGTTTTACTGCTTTGGCATATTATGCATGACATATCATGTTGAGCCTGATATCTTTTGAGATATACCTAGTTTGTTGGGGCCGCTCAGCCCTATTCTGTATTGTGGACGATGGGGCATCGAGAGCTACAGTGTCTGACGGGACCCACGAGCTTTGATGACTGGACATTGCAGGTCCACGTCTTGATGATGAGTATGGGAGCCAAAACATGCCTAGGTCAAATCAGAGACAACACACTCAGGCGCCTCTAGACTGAGCATCATATTCTTGACTTGATCCTTGATATCCGAGTATTGTTGCATTTCGCATGCATCATATCAGTTTGTATACTCGTACATTCTCGTATTGGGCGATTGTCTCTCACGTCTTTGTTTTCATCTTGGGCACCCCATTCCACAGGGCAGATCTTAGGTTGGAAAGTTCGGACGACCAGGGCAGTGGCTAGAGCAGTTGGGTTTTCAGTGGTGATCCAGTTGAGGTTTTCTGTGGTTTATCGTTTTCTCGTTCGGATTATATTTTCGTTATGGTTCTATTAATGTTTAAGACTGTTGTTCTTGTTTTTTTTCGTTCGGGTTGTAAGATGATTAAGTATTTGTTTTCCGCTGTTAAATTGTTGTTGTTAAGTTTAATGTTGCATGTTTATTAGTCTGTTTAGTAGTGGCTCGGGTAAGGGCGCAACAGCTGATATGTAATATGTGTTCCCTTTTTCTCTGTATCTTCACACACTCTTGTTATATATTGGTCTTCACAGAACTTCTATTTATAGGCGGGAAACTTATCATACAATGAGACTCTATAATTTTATCTGTTGCAGCTAGAATGTGTTCCTTGAGATTGTGTCTCGACTTTCCGACATCTACGCTGAAACATTTTGTCTTTAAGCTTTGCTGCAACGTCCATTATTGTACCTTTGATCGTACAATAACTTTTTCTCAGTTCACATTGCTAGATTCCATTGAATAAGCTTGTCTGTTCTGCAAATGATTGATTTTTAACTGATGTTCTGAGTGGTCAGTTGAACTGACATTCAGTTGGGCTGGAGAAATCAGTTGACTCGTCAGTTGATCTGATTTCACTCTTTCAGTCAAACTGGTCAGCTTGGTTCTTCATCAGTTGAGCACTTCATTAGCTGGCCGAGCTTTTGAAGGTATTTTGATGAACTACCTATCAGCTGGACAATCAGTTGATCTATTCTTCAATATATCAGTTGAGCTGATTTAATTTTGCCAATCAATTGGCACTTTCAGTTTGCATCTGTTAGCTGCAGTTTTGGCTCGTTTAACTGATCAGTTCGAAGCCTGATTAGTTCTAGCTTCATGCGCACTTAGGTAAATCATTAGTAACAAAATAACAAGTTTTGTTATCATCAAAATCAAGATTGCGAACATGAAATGTTCCAACAATCTCCTCCTTTTTGATGATCACAAAACTTCAACAATAAAAGAAATTTTAAAGAAATTTTAAAATTTAACTGATTATCTCCCTTTGTGAGAATAAAAAATATTTAAAAACGATTAAAGAAAAAAAATTAAGTTCAAGGGATAAGAAAGCTCCTCCTCAATAACCGAATTTAAATTGTGTTAAAAACGAGTTTAAAACATTTTTCAGTTCGAAGAAAATAAAGCCCCTCATCACTAACATAATTTAAAACTTTTCTTTAAAAATAATTATCTATGCCAAAATTTATTAGCTTTAATCATTCAAGCAGTTTAGGCAAGAAATCTGGAGATATCAGTCAACCATATAGAAACATAATTGGATAAACTTGATGTTTATTTAATCAAATAGATTTCTCTTTTATTAAACATTTAAATACATCATCAGTTATAAGGGAAAATTGTTACTACAATAGCATATTTTAAACAATATCAAATATCAATCAGTTTAATCATGTCAGAACTAATATATTAACAATTGGTTGCCTTGAACTCTTGAAGTGATGCAACGATCTTGAGTCTTCTTGCCAGACACACAGCTAGCTGCCTTGAACAAGATCTCTGTGTTTCCAAACTGGTCGGGCTGACTTAAACTGGACTCAGTTGATGTTGAACCGCATTGATCATCTACTTGATCTGATATGGCAGTTAAGCGACGGTATCATGCCAATGATTAAAATCAACTTTAATCATCCAATATCTCAACATAGCTGGGCTTCGTCTGTTGATAAGCTTCAACTGGTAGGTTGGCAACTGAAACGTTTTCTTCCGTTAAGTTTTGCAGAATAAACAGCAGGTAGGACTTATACCTGCAGGCTGATTAAAGTCCCAAAGCTCCGAGTCGAGTGAAGCGGCTACAATGTTAGTTGCAGAGCCAATCCTCTTAAATCTTTGCAATGAGCGTTAGATAAACATTTTCAAATAGTTTTGAAAATAATATAAAGTACTTTTAAATAGCTTTTAAAACTATTTTAAAGTAAAATAATTTTAGTTAGTTTTCAAATGTCCTTCTTAGAACATCTAGTTATGATAGCAATTGAAGGATTGGGTGCTGGGCACCTTGAGGTGCTTCAAACACAATATTCTCCAAGAGCTGAAATAGCTCGTGTTCTAAGAATGTAAACACCGATGAATTAGATCAAGTTTGGTATTAAACAAGTGGGAAACACTCGAAATAATAATTCGTTAAGAAACACTGATAAATTTTATAGCATGTGTAACTGAATAACTGAAGATAAGGGGGATCAGTTCTTTCATGTATCGGTTCAGTTATGATAAGAATTGAACTGGTAGATACTAGAACTGATCAAGTCAGTTTAAAGCTAGGGGTTAACAGTTAGAGTACACAAGATATGTTTATAAGTGTCTGGAGACTTCAATTGTTCCTAATTCAGCCCTCCTACCACTTCGGGTAGGATTCACTAGAATACTTTGATTTATAAAACACCTTGTACACCCACCCAACTTAGGAATTACCCACTGCCTAACTGAACTCCTAGACTAGACTGAAGGTATTACCTTCTAGCCAACACTTGTTTAATGTGTGTGTCAAAGACTACATACACAAGTTTATTGTCTTTGTACAAGACTATATATGAGTTGTGGTGTGTTTTTGTGAGAGAGAACTGATTTCTGAGTACAAAACGAAAGTGTTCTCACACACTGAGGGAATTGTGCTTTTAATCTAAGCTGATAACACGATGAAGAGTTCCCTTTGAGCTGATTGCTTCTTATAAGCTGTTATAAGCTGATATAAAATATGCATGCCCTTTTTCTCTGTAACTTCACACACTCTTGTTATATATTGGTCTACACTGGTCTTCTATTTATAGGCGAAAAACTGATCGTACAGTGAGACTCATTAATTGTATCCGTTGCAGCTTGAATGTGTTCCTTGAGATTCTTGTCGCGACTTTCCGACATCTACGCTGGAACATTTTGTCTTTAAGTTTTACTGCAACGTCCATTATTGTACTTTTTATAGTACAATAACTTTTCCTCACTGCACACAACTGGATTCCATTGAATAAGCTTGTCGTGTTCTGCAAACTGATTTATTCCTAACTGATGTTCTGAACTGGTCATTTGAACTGATATTCAGTTGTGCTGGTGAAATCAGTTGACTCGTCAGTTGAACTGATTTCACTCTTTCACATAAACTAGTCAGCTTGGCTCTTCATCAATTGAGCACTTCATCAGCTGGCCGAGCTTTTGAAGGTCTTTTGATGAACTGTCTATCATCTGGACAATCGGTTGATCTATTCTTCATTATATCAGTTGAGCTGATTTAGTTAGGTCATTCAGCTGGCACTTTCATTTCGCATCTGTTAGCTTCAGTTTTGGCTCGTTTAACTGATCATTTTGAAGCCTGATCAGTTCCAAGTAACAAAATAACAAGTTTTGTATCATTAAAATCAACATTGCGAACATGAAATGTTCCAACAATCTCCTTCTTTTTGATGATCACAAAACTTCAAAATAAAAGTGATTTTAAAGAAATTTTAAAATTTAACTGATTTTCCCTCTTTGTGAGAATAAAAAACATTTAAAAACGATTAAAGAAAAAAATTTTAGTTCGAGGGATAAGAAAGCTCCTCCTTAATAACCGAATTTAAAATGGGTTAATAACGAGTTTAAAACATTTTTCAGTTCGAGGGAAATAAAGCTCCTCATCACTAACTGAATTTAAAACTTTTCTTTAAAGATAATTATCTACGCAAAAATTTAGTAGCTTTAATCATTCAAGCATTTTAGACAAGAAATCTGGAGATATCAGTTCAACCATACAGAAACATAATTGGATAAACTTGATGTTTATTTAATCAAATAGATTTCCCTTTTATTAAACAATTAAGTAAATCATCAGTTATAAGGGCAATAACATATTTTAAACAACATCAAATATCAATCAGTTTATGCATGTCAGAACTAATATACCAAGAACCGGTTGCCTTAAACTCTTGAAGTGCTGCAACGATCTTGAGTCTTCTTGCCAGACAAACAGCTAGCTGCCTTGAACAAGATCTCTGTGTTGCCAAACTGGTCGGGCTGACTCAAACTGGACTCAATTGATGTTGAACCGCATTGATCATCTACTTGATCTGATACGGCAGTTAAGCGACGGTATCATGCCGATGATTAACATCAACTTTAATCATCCAACATCTCAACATAGTTGGGCTTCTTCTGTTGATAAGCTTCAACTGGTAGGTTGACAACTGAAACCTTTTCTTCCGTTAAGTTTTGCTGAATAACCAACAGGTAGGACTCATACCCCTGCAGGCTGATTAAAGTCCCAAAGCTCCGAGTCGAGTGAAGTGGCTACAATGTTAGTTGCAGAGCCAATCCTCTTAAATCTTTGCAATGAGCGTTAGATAAAAATTTTCAAATAGTTTGAAAATAATATAAAGTACTTTTAAATAGCTTTTAAAACTATTTTAAAGTAAAATAATTTTAGTTAGTTTTCAAATGCCCTTCTTAAAACATCTAGCTCTGATACCAATTGAAGGATCAGGTGCTGGGCACCTTGAGGTGCTTCAAACACAATATTCTCCAAGAGCTGCAATAGCTCGTGTTCTATGAATGTAAACACCGATGAATTAGATCAAGTTTGGTATTAAACCAAGTGGAAAACACTCGAAATAATCCTTCGTTAAGAAACACTGATAAATTTTATATCATGTGTAACTGAATAACTGAAGATAAGAGGGATCAGTTCTCGCATGTATCAGTTCAGTTATGGTGAGAATTGAACTGATAGATACTAGAACTGATCAAGTTAATTTAAAGCTATGGGTTAATAGTTAGATTACACAAGATATATTTATGGATGTTTGGAGACATCAACTGATCATACGTCACCCCTTCTACCACTTCGAGTAAGACCCACTAGAATACTTTGATTTATAAAACACCTTGTACAAACCCACCCAGTTTAGGGCATACCTAATGCCTAACTTCCTAGACTAGACTGAAGGTATTACCTTCCAGCCAACACTTATTTAACGTCTGTGTGTCAAAGACTACATACACAAGTTTATTGTCTTTGTACAAGACTATATATGAGTTGTGGTGTGTATTTGTGTGTGAGAACTGATCTCTAAGTACAACACGAAAGTGTTCTCACACATTGAGGGAATTGTGCTTCTAATCTAAGCTGATAACACGATGAAGAGTTAGCTTTGAGTTGATTGCATCTTATAAGCTGATATAAAATATGCATGCCATTTTCACTTTATCATCACACACTCTGGTTATATATTGGTCTTCACTGATATTTTATTTATAGGCGGGAAACTAATCGTACAGTGAGACTCAATAGTATCCGTTGCAGCTTGAATGTGTTCCTTTAGATTCGTGTCTCAACTTTCCGACATCAATGCTAGAACATTTTGTCTTTAAGTTATGCTGTAACGTCCATTATTGTACCTTTTATCGTAAAATAAGTTTTCCTCAGTGCACACTGTTGCGACTTTGATTGTTGTACTCCCAAGAGCAGGTTGTCCACAAGTAGTATAATTCGGTGACTCCGAATATCGTATCCATAAGGAAGCTAAGGTAATTACAAGTCCACTACAATGTCTTTTTTGTTTTTGTTTTTTTTTTCTTTTTATTGTTTGAATCTTTAATTAGTAATTTTTAATTGTTCAAATTTTAATTTAAGTACTTGAGATTAAAGGATCTACTCTTGGTATTTTAATAAAGTTCAAACTAATGAATATTATTGAAATCCACTTAATAAAATGGTTCCAATATATATTAAATAATCATATTTTTATTATGTTATATATTATTATCTTATAAGTATATTATATATACCAAAACTTGTAAATGTAGTCAAGTATTTATTGTGCTATATATATATATGTAAACACTAAATCAAGGTTCCCAATTTAAATGGTTTGTAAAACCAAACAAACATTTAAATGGTACCAAGAAATCAATATTATGATATTAATATATAATAAATCAAGGCATCCACTTTAAATGGTTGGTAATACCAAACTAGCATTTAAATGGTTCCAAGAATTTAGTGTAACATATAGCAACAATAAATCAAAACTCCCACTTATAAGTAAGCTATAATAATACTTAAAGAAATAAATATAACATAAACAATAAATAATGATTAATAAATCTTCAACATCTTTCTTTCTTTTTTTTTCTTCGCTTTTTTTTTTCCAGGAAATATCAATTTTTTTTTTCAAAATAATAACTCAAGATCTAAACAATTGATAGCCTCTCCGATGATCAATAAAGGCTCGCACGCTGTTTTCTCAATCCTCTCCACTCACTCACAAAATATGTGTGAGTTTAAAAATTTTAGGCACTCTTTTCAGGTATATCTTGGGCCATATACTTTAATAACTGATTTTATCACAATGGTTAATCATTTAAAAAGATTTAATAAATCATATTTTTATAGTGATCAAAATATTAAAATTGACTCTTTTTTTCAAATAAAAATTTAAACATCCTTAGATAAATTATTACAATTTCTAATCTAAACCTTTCAAACATGTAATGTATGATATTTTTGCGAAAATTACTAAGATACAAACAATAAACATGTTTTTATTTTAAAATAATTTTTTTTAAATTTTTTTTTATGTTTGTTCTCCCCCTAATCAGAATATGACATTGTCCCTAATGACAAAATAACTATAAATAAAGAGTACATAATGAAAGAGATATTACCTGGAATTTTATTGAAGATAACAAACTGAAACAAACGCAAACCAATCCACGATTTTTGAATCAATGATCCAACTTTCTTTTCTTACTGCTTGATTGCGACCAATTAATATTTGTTGTCATCGGATCAGGCTTATGAACAAAAGCTTCCAAATCATCAATTAATAGGTCGGCAGTCGAAGCACAGATGAGCATCCGTCGTGAATTTTCTGAAATGAAATTCTGTTCCACAGCTTTATCAAGAAATGTCAACAAATTGTATAATAATTATTGATATTCAACAAGCCCACATGTTTATTCTGGATATTAAGTTGGGCTCAAAAAACAATGTGAAAAATTTCTTCTAATGTACCAAAACCACCTCGTAGTGCGATAAAAGTATCAGAATTTTCAATCATTTTGGTGATTCTTTCATACATAGAAGAAACTTTTAATTCCTCCCCAATCGTAACACCTGTAATATTTCCTTCAGCTAAAGCTGTAGGAATAATACCTAAAACCTGACTACCTCCAAGATGAGAAGATGTTGAAACAGATCTCATTAACCCAATATTACCTCCCCCATATACCAAGTGAATCTCTCAGCCAATATCTTTCCAAGTTTATTCGCTGTTTCTACAAATACTTCGTTTTTTCCAGAACTCGACCCAAAAAATACACAAATATTTTTCAATGTTTGTGCAGAGGATCCAACCATGTTTTTAATTTCTTTTTGGTTTGCGAAAATAGAGAGAAAGATGAGATATTTTATAGGGGTAATATGTTATCACGACAAAACAATGGGTCATATCTGTAAGCAGAATAAACAATAAAAATAATAATGACACACATGCATATAAATAGTAGTGTGATTGTGGCTCACAATTTTCCTCTGGTTTTACGTCCAAAAACGGCTTCAACGCCTTCTATGAGTCGAGGATATGCTTCCCATCCAATTTTTTTTATAAATTGGCAAACATGGTTTTTTTTAGTCGGATTCCCAAGACTATGACGCTCATCTTGAAATTGTTTCCATAAACGGAGAAGTTCAATATGCACATGTCCACTAGAATGCGTCTCAAGAGTCAATAAGATGTTATCTAAAGACTACTTACTCAGCCCATTCTTAATGAAACCAATTTTATCTTCTCTGTTATCGGAAACACATCCCAAAGATCTGCATCGTTTGTCACAGGTCCATCTTGCACACTTATGACAAACCCCTAACCTTTTGGCCCTTCGTTTTTTCGCATAAGTGCTTTTTCCTAATCCAGGCAAATACCGAATGAAAAATGATTGTGGAACTTCTCCTCTTAATCGGACCTTAGCTTCTATTACAAGACGAATATCTTCTGGAATTCCTTTTTGCATTAACAATCTCAATCTTTCACACCTACCTGCATAAATTTTTCTTAAAACATTTTCAGAAACAGAGGGAAAATATTTACAAATTTTTGAGAGATTTTCATCCATTTTGAAAAGAAAAGAAATGTTTTTTTTGTATCAGCAATTGTGAGAAACTGATTTAACCGACTATGAGAGTCACGGAGTACCGTTATCCGCCATTTAACCGGGAAAATAAAAAAGATTAAGGAAACCTGAAATAAAAACAAACAAAATTAAATGCAACATAAAAATTTAAGGATCAGAAAGGGAAATAAACTCTTCTTGAAAGATTTCATTTTCCAAAAATAGTTTAAGCCTTTGTCCATTTACTTTAAAAACATCACCATTTTTAGGATTCTCCATAAGGATACACATGCTTTAAAACATATGGGCCTGTCCATCTTGATCGTAATTTTCCTGAGAATATGTGAAGTCGAGAATTATAAAGCAAACTTTTTACCAATCTCAAAAGATTTTCTAAGAATTGTTTTATCATGAAATGATTTGATTTTTTCTTTATAAATCCTTGAATTCTCATACGCATCATTTCTGAGTTCATAAAATTCATTAAGTTGCAATTTGTTGCAATCATCCATTCTTGAATTAAAAGTTTTGATCGCCCAATAAGGTTTATGTTCCAATTCCACAGGCAAATGGCAATGTTTTCCGTATACCAACCTATAGGGAGACATATTCAATGATGTTTTAAAAGCTGTTCGATATGCCTAAAGTGCATCATTATGTTGCAGAGACCAATCTTTTCTATTTGAGTTAACAGTTTTTTCCAAAATTTTCTTTATCTCCCTATTAGCTAATTCAACTTGTCCATTTGTTTGAGGATGATAAGGAATAGTTACTTTGTGAGTAATACCATATTTTTTCATTAATGAAGTAAATGATTTATTAACAAAGTGAGTCCCCCCATCACTTATCATGGCTCGAGGAATTCCAAATCTACTAAAAATATTTTCTTTCAAAAATTTGATGACGATTTTATGATCATTTGTTCGACATGGAATTGCCTCTATCCATTTGGAAACATAATGAACTGCAACTAAAATATACAAGTATCCAAACGACGGTGGAAAAGGTCCCATAAAATCAATCCCCAACAGTCAAATATTTCAATTTCAATGATAGGATTCAAAGGCATCATGTTTCTTTGTGAAATCACACCCAATTTTTGACAATTTTCACAGATCTTGCAGATTTCGTGGGTGTCTTTAAACAAAGTGGGCCAATAAAATCGACACTGCAAGATTTTTGCAGCCGTTTTCTTTGAAGAAAAATATCCTTCGCATGCTTCTGAATGGCAAAATTTAATGACACCACTTACCTCATTGTCGGGTATGCAACGTCGAAAAATGATCTGGACAATACTTGAACAGATATGGATCATCCCAATAAAATTTTTTTACCTCATTCAAAAATTTTCTTTTATCTTGAGAACTCCATTGCGGTGGCATTTTTCCTGTCACAAAAAAATTTACTATGTTAGCAAACCAAGGTGTAGAGTAACTGAAAATAGATGTTCATCAGGAAAATTATCGTTAATTGGTGTCATTTCACAAGATGATCATGTTACTAGTCTCGATAAATGATCGGCTACGACATTCTCGGTTCCTTTTTTATCTTTGATCACAATGTCAAATTCTTGGAGCAACAAAATCCATCGTATCAGTCGTGGCTTTGCATCATGTTTGGTCAACAAATATCTAATAGCAGAATGATCAGTAAACACAATAGTCGTTGATCCAATCAAATAAGAACGAAATTTATCTAATGCAAATATTACAGCAAGTAGTTCTTTTTCAGTTGTGGAATTATTCATTTGAGCATTGTTTAAAGTTCTACTTGCATAATATATCACGTAAGGCTTACCGTTTCTTCTTTGACCCAGTGCTGCACCGACTGTATAATCACTCGCATCGCACATGATTTCAAATGGTAAAGACAAATCAGGAGGTTGCATGATAGGAGCTGATGTTAAATGTCGAATGATTTTATCAAATGCATTTTGACATTCTTGAGTCCACTCAAATGCAGTGTCTTTTGTTAAGAGGTTACAAATGGGTTTAGAGATTGAACTAAAGTCCTTTATAAACCTCCTATAAAATCCAGCATGTCCCAAAAATGAGCGAATTTCTTTTATGGTTGTTTGAGGGGGTAAATTGGCAATGACATCAACTTTGGTTTTATCAAATTCAATTCTATGAGATGACACGACATGTCCCAAAACAATCCCAGAAGTAATCATGTAATGACATTTTTCTCAATTTAAAATAAGACCTTTTTCCTCGCATCTTTTTAAAACTTTTTCCAAATTTTCAAGACAATTATCAAATGTATTCCCAAAAACAGTTAAATCATCCATAAAAATCTCCAAAAAATTTTCAACCATGTCGTTCAAAATGCTTAGCATACATATTTGAATGTTGTTGGGGCATTGCATAATCCAAATGGCATCCTTCTAAATGCAAATGTTCCAAAAGGACATGTGAATGTAGTTTTATCTTGATCTTCGAGTTCAATGAGAATTTGATAATAACCTGAATATCCATCAACAAAACAGTAGTATGGATGACCTGCTACTCTTTCTAAAATTTGATCCAAAAATGGTAATGCAAAATGATCTTTTCTAGTGGCGTCATTTAATTTTCTATAATCAATACACATCCGCCAACTAGATGAGATTCGACTTGTTAACAATTCACCTTTTTCATTTTTTATCACTGTGATGCCAGAATTTTTTGGAACTACTTGTGTTGGGCTTACCCACTTACTATCAGAAATAGGGTAGATAATCCCAACATCAAGTAGTTTGAGAACTTCAGTTTTCACAACATCTTTCATGTGTGGATTTAATCTCCTTCGTGGTTATTGAGATGTTTTTGCATTTTCTTCTAAGTGAATTTTGTGAGTGCAAATTAGTGGATTAATGCCATTGAGATCTTTTATTGTCCAACCAATTGCATTTTTATGTCTTTTAAGCATATCAACTAATTTACCTTCTTGATCACTTGCTAGTTTGGAAGAAATTACCACCGGATATGTTTCATCTTCTCCAAGAAATTCATACTTCAATTCTTCTGGCAAGGGTTTTAACTCCAATATGGGTGGTTCGTCTTTGTTATCATATTTTGTATCAAATTCTTTCTCTGATCCTGGTAACGAGTGATACCTGATAAAATCATCAATATCAATTTCAATATTTTCTTTAACAGTTTCAATTGAACAAATATCTAATTGATCACGAGTACTCCTTTCTTGAATGTTTTCTTCCACAAGAGTTTCAATAAGATTTTCATCTTCACTTTCATCTCCTTTGTCATGTGGTTGCTTACAAAGAATAAAAACATTGAGCTCCAAGGTCATGTTACCAAATGACAACTTCATTATTCCATTCCTTCAATTTATAAGAGCATTAGAAGTTGTTAAAAATGGACGACCCAGAATTACAGGAATTGCATTACAAGCTTCGATAGGTTGTGTATTTAAAACTATAAAATCGACTGGATATACTGTGGAGACTCGGACGCTAATCATCTTCTTAATCGTGAATGGGACTAATTAATCAATTAGAATAAACATGGTCTAAATTATTTTTTTATTTTTTTTAAATGCGGAAGGTAATGGAATCAAACTCCTATACATATCAGTATAAAAGTATAAATCTGATAAAATATACAATCATTTACATCTCAGGTTCAACAACTAACTATCAAGTGTTCAAACACTATCTCTAGTCCAAGTCCGTAGTCTCCACTCTAATCTCGATCTTTCTTCATCTCTGTGACCTTGAACCTGTCCCACCTGTTGCCATGCACACATACAGACAAGACAACAGCCGCATAACTCCGGTTAGATATAAATATCCCAGTATAAACAATGTATACATGCAATCATATAAAACATATATAAAAGCATAAACAAACATCAAAACATGTATCTAATCTGACTACATGAATCAATGACTCGTGATCTGCTCTTATATTATCTCTAATCTAGGGATCCCGATCTAATTTAGACTTGGGTATGCTGTATTAAATGTCTACAATAGACGTCGATCTACATCTAAGCTCATCGGTGCACCGTAAGTCTAGAGTCTTCGCGGTTCTGACAAAGACTCGACGGTTCTGCCCTAGCTGGGCTGATCTGCCCTAGACTCAAAATCTGACTCTGCTCTAAGTCAATTGATTAACATATCAATCTGATAATTCTGCAAATATCAATGCAATAAAATAGAGTATGTGATTTAGGGAAACTCAAGTCAAACCTAACTCGAGTTGTGCAATCCCGAATCAACATTTATTTATACCTTTCGTTCTGTCGCTCTGATACAATCGAAGTCTCGACTCAAAGTCTGTCAATGTTCCATGTCCAGTTGAAGCCTGCGTAGATAGGAACACAGTACTGCGGTCAGATTCAAAATCGGACGGACGGATCGAAATATAAAGGCGTAAGGATTTTCTGAAAGATTTCTCGATTCCTTCTTCGTTTCTAACGAATTCTGAAGGAAAACGTTATATATATCAAGTTTGCATGTAAACGAAACGTGGCTTCTTTTCCCAATTCTTACGCGGCGCTCGGGCGGTGCTAAACTACCGCTCAAGCGCGGTATGTTCTGTCCAAGCTCTTTCGAATTACACATTGGCGCTCGAGCGGTCATAAACTACCGCTCGGGCGCCGCACCTTCTGCCCGAAACGTATCTTTGATGAACACTGGTGCTCGGGCGGTCAAAAACTACCGCTCGGGCGCCAGACTCTCTGTCCAAAAGTTGTGCAATTTATATGCTTTGTTCAATTTGATCTCGAAATGGCCCGGCTATTATCACATCAGTTCAAAATCAATAATCTCAGATTATTATAATCAAAATCTCAGGTTAATAAAATCAAGATCTTGGCCCTTACATATACAACGTTATCAACTTGGACCAACACGTCTTCTACCATACCTCTTGGCACTTTAACAGATCTATCGGCAAGAAAAAGTGTTATCGAAGTAGATTTTAACTCGCCTAGATTGAGTTCTTGATAAACTGAATATGGAAGTAAATTCACACTAGCTCCAAGATCAAGCAAGGCTTTTTTAATCTTTCGTTCTCCAATAATACATGAAATGGTAGGACAACCAGGGTCTTCGTATTTCAAGGTATTATTATTTTGAATGATTGCACTTACTTGTTCGGCTAAAATGCTTTCTTTTTCACATTCAATTTTCTTTTCACAGTGCACAAGTCTTTCAAAAATTTGGCATATGATGGTACCTGTTTTATTGCATCTGATAAAGGAATATTAACTTTTACTTGTTTAAAAATATCATAAATATTAGAATTCAAATTTGATTTTTTTGTATTTTTCAATGCATGAGGGAATGGTGGTGAAACTGTCTGTTGAACCTCCTCTTCGCAAGTTATGGGTACCACATCCTTACCCTTTGGAGTTGATTTATCATCATCTTCACAAGGTTCAGGAATGGATTTTTCCACAACCTTACCACTTCGAAGGGTAATAACAGATTTTACCTGATCCATCAGTTGAGTTCCAGAAGTTCCAGTTTGTGAATGATGATCCTTGGGATTAGGTTGTGGTTGTGAAGGAAATTTACCTTTTTCATGAACATTAAGTGCAGATGCAAATTTAGCAAGAGTATCTTTCAAATCTGTCATGGTTTGAGCAGTTTGAGTATTGATAGACTCTTGCTTTGCAATGAAAGAATTCAATAAATCTTCCAAATTCCTTTTAGGTGGAGGAACATAAGGTGCATAATTTTGAAAATTTTTTTGATTTTGAAAATGTGGTTGCGGAAATTGTGCAGCATTATCATTCCTCCAACTAAAATTTGGATGATTTCGCCAACCTGGATTGTAATTTTGAGAAAATGGTTCAAAATTTGGCCTTTTAAAATTGTTCAAAACATTGACTTATTTATGGAGATATTTTTTAAAAGAGGGCAAAGTAGGACAATCTTTTGTAGAATGATCACTTGTATCACAGATGTGACACGCAATTTCTTGAATAGCTTTTAATTGACCATTTTTTTTCAATTCAAGTGCCTCAACTTTTCTTGCCAAAGAGGTAAATCTAGCTTGGAGATCATGTTCATCTTTGAGGGTGTACATACCTCCACCAGATGTGGGAGATTGAATCTTGTTTGATGGTTTGATTGTACCTATAGTGTCCCAATTTTGAGCATTTTCAGCTAATGAATCGAGATTCTCAATTGCCTCATTTGGATCTTTATCTTCAAATGTTCCATTACACATAAATTCAACCATTTGTCTATCTGTAGTTGTTAAGCCTTCATAAATTGAGAAACAACTCTCCAAATTTCAAAACCATGATGTGGACAAAGATTAAGTAATTCTTTGTATCTACCCCAACACTGATAAAAAGTTTCTCCTTGTTTTTGAGTGAAAGTGATGATTTGCCTTTTGAAAGAATTTGTTCTATGAGATGGAAAAAACTTTTTCAAAAATTGTTGTTGCAATTCATCCCAAGTTCGAATGGATCCCGATCTAAGATTTTTTAGCCAAGTTTTAGCTTTATCTTTTAAAGAAAAAAGAAAAAGCTTAAGTCGAATGGTGTTCATGCTACAATTTATATCATTATATGTGTTGCACACTTCTTTAAACTCTCGTAAATGCATGTATAGATTTTCAGAATCTAAGCCATGAAAATTGGGTAAAAGTTGGATAATACCAGGCTTAAAATTGAAATGAGATGCATCAGGGGGAAAAACTAGACATGAAGGTGCACTAGTACGTGTAGGATTCATGTGATCTCTAAGTGTTCTTCGTCTATCATGATCATGTTGAGATTGAATTCATCTTCATTTTCTTGGATGGGTTCTTCCGTCATGTTTTGTAAAAATAAAGGGTTATTGGGAATGAGTCGACCAATAAGTATACGTGAACAAATGCTCATGCAAATGCAAATGCCAAAGAATAAAAACACACAAAAGCAATAAAAATTCAAATAAAGAAAAATAAACTATAAACCAATTTAAATAGACTTGAAATTAAATTATACTTCTCCGGCAACGACGCCAAAAACTTGTTGCGACTTTGATTGTTGCACTCCCAAGAGCAAGTTGTCCACAAGTTGTATAATTTGGTGACTCCGAATATCGTATCCACAAGGAAGCTAAGGTAATTACAAGTCCATTACAATGTCTTTTTTTGTTTTTGTTTTTGTTTTTTTTTCTTTTTATGGTTTGAATATTTAATTAGTAATTTTTAATTGTTCAAATTTTAATTTAAGTAGTTGAGATTAAAGGATCCACTCTTGGTATTTTAATAAAGTTCAAATTAATGAACATTATTGTGGTGACCCGGATGCTAATCATGTTCTTAATCATCATTGGGGACTAATTAATCAATTATAAAACAGGGTCTAATTTTTTTTTTTATAATACAAAGCGGAAACGTAATGTAATTTAATCAAATTACATATTAAACATGAACATACAAATCTTGTGTTATCTACAAGAATTCAACTAGGTTCAACTACATATCAGTGCTGAATCCTATGTTGCTTCGAAGCCCGGATCTCCACGCTATCTAATCTTCTCTCATCCTCTTCTTGACCCTGTTCCAGCCCCACCTGTTGTCATGCACACATACAAAACAAGACAACAGCCGGATAACTCCGGTGAGATATAAATATCCCATTATAAACAATGTAAACATGCAGTCATATAAAAGCATATACGAAAGCATATAAGAATTATTCATAACATGTCTCAAATCAGAAACATAAATTCATATCAAACATTCAGTAATCATGAATGGCATAAACAATGTAAATCAACATGTCATATCAGACTCAACTCAACCGACACATCGTCTCAGACTCGACTCCACTGACGCGTCGTCTCAGACTCGACTCAACTCTATCCTAGGGATCCCGATGTCTGAATAATAATAATTATACCGAATCTCAGTCGATAGGAATGAATCAATCCCTAACGGCATCGATATAATTCATATATCCAGTGTCTGGGCGAATCAGCCGCAGAATTGACGACTCAGTCAATAACCCGACGAATCAGCCGGTAATTAGGCGAATCAGCCAATAATCAGACAACTCAGCCTGTAATTAAGCGAATCAGCTTAAGTTTAGACGAATCAGTCAATCACCAGACGAATCAGCCGGTGACTAGGCGAATCAGCCTATAATAAGACGAATCAGTCAATAACCCGACGAATCAGCCGGTGACTAGGAGAATCAGCCTATGACTCAACGACTCAGTAATCAATACATACAGTCAGTATCTAAGCAAATCAATCAATGACTAGCGAATCAGCAGTCATTACATGCAGTGGATATAAATCAATAGACTACAATCATCAATCTCATCAATTACAAGAATCAATGTAATAAACTAAGTATGTGATTTAGGGAAACTCGAGTCAAACCTTCCTCGAGTTGTGCAATCCCAACACAACATTAATTTATACCTTTCTTTCTGATACCCTGGCTCTGTCGAAGTCTCGAACCCCAAGCCTGTCAATACTCAGTCTGACAATAACAATATCGAGGGTATGGTATCAATACACCACTCAATTAATACTGGATACAAACAGAATTCAATCAAATTCTGTTTCAACAACATAACATCATAATCTCAATATATCCAGCCCTATCATATCAGTCAGATATCAATTCTAATATCTCATGATCGATAATCACTCAATCTGGATATCAATCCTTATTCAATCTCATTCTGAAATCATAACAAGTTCATATTCAGTCCGTTTCTTAATCTGACTTCGATTCTACGCTGTCTAACATGTCAAGAACAACATATATGACGTGTATTCAATTCTAACAACATCATAATTTCGAGACATGTCAAAACGTAGTAAAACTTACGTCCAGTTGTAGCCTACGTCGCTAGGAACTTGATACCGAAGTCGGATTCAAAATCAGACGGACAGATTTCTCGCACAAGGCGTAAGGATTTTCTCCTTTCTTCTTCAGACCCTTTACTTCAATTCTCCATCAATTTCGAAGGACTTACAGCACTATATATATCAGTGCATGCATCTTAAGAGGTGGCACATTCTTTGCAAAACACGTCGCACCGCGGGTGCGGTAAGTGTAAGACCGCGGGTGCGCTCAAGCTTCGGCAATCTTATCTGTTCCGAAATTACATGACCGCGGGTGCGGTACATGTCAAGACCGCGGGTGCGGTCTTACACCGTGGGTGCGGTCTTGTTCGCACCGCGGGTGTGGTCCTGCTTCGCTAAAACTGACCAAGTTTCTGTCCATGCACTGCGGGTGCGGTACATGCAAGGCCGCAGGTGCGGTGTTGCTTCGGCAACACACTCTGAAATTCAAAATAAATGGCCACACATTATCTTAAATCGTGTCTCCGTTGGCCCTTTCGTAATCACGTTAAATTATAACTCAATAAGCCTTGATTAACAGTGATAATTTCTCGGGTATTACATTTCTCCCCCTCTTAGATCTGAGTTCGTCCTCGAACTCATAAGTAATCAATTCAGATATGTCAGAAGATATGTATACAGAGTTTTAAATCAAAACTCTCATCCTACTGAATCCATTCTGAAATCTCTTTCTTGTATCAATCTCTGATTTCAAATCTGGAATAAGACTTCATGAAGTATATTATCATAATACTTCTCAATTTAATTCTGACAAAATCAATCTTGCCATGTTGGTTATACAACATCCGTATAAACCACTCCATAGTCTATAATGATTCAATACAGCCAACCATCATTAAAGCTGCTGCTCTCAATCTAGGACATATTCAATCCTCGACCTCAAATACCAATCATCATCATCCGATGTTGGTTTATGACATCTGTTCTTTCTGAACTATCTTCATCTTCCTTCGAATTGTCTTCAAATGAGATCTGTAGTACTCATCGTGTACTGTCTTGTCTATAACTATCTCATTACTCATCTGATAAACTGATAGCTATTATCACGCAGTGATATTAAATCATATCAATTAGTGTTAACATCCAGCACTAAAGCTGCATAGTGCTAACATCCAACACTAAAGCTGTGCCAAGGTCTTCCACTAGCTGGATAACCCATTCTGACTGCCTGTCAATCTGTAAAACAATCTAAGAGAGAGTTCATGATATATTCTATCACGAATACAAACTCAAGCAACATTACAATCTGACATAATCTACTATGGCATTCTGATCTTTTCTGACCACTTTTCTGACATCGATCTGTGTCATTTGGTCATGTTTGTACGTTATCTGGTACAAACTGATAGATATAGATTGAACAATCTGTCAATCACAATCATATCATATCTCAATCTGAAGAAAATGGCGGTAATTTCATTACGAAAGCCATAGAAATGTACTCCATTTCTATTTAGAACTATACAATTCTGTAATAAATCTTCTGAGTTCTATCTTTCTATCTTTTCTGTTAGCGATTTAGACATATCAGTACAATTTCTGCCAAAATTTCAATACATTTCTGTTATAACTGATCTCATCTGTCTATATCACAACTATCTGTTCGAATACAATACAGTCTCAATCATCAGACTGAACACTGAATCCATGACTGTAAGCTTCTGACAATATCTGTTCTTTCTGATTCGAACTATTTGATATACACAAATCAGTTAATAACATAAATTAAAGAGGAAATACCTACCTGGTATTCGGCTCTAACTATCACTATCAAGCTTTGCTGTACAATTCTGACACATCTGATATCACAGAATAATCAATCTCATACAACATACACAATCACATATCTGTTACTCTGATCGACACTCTGTTCCGATTATCGATATTGAGTTCTAAACATTCTAATCAGCTTTTTGAATTGTTAACATTTCAAAATCAGCTCTGGTTCGGACGGTACAATATAATCTCCATTGTCTACAATCCGTTTCAACCACATATTCAGAATAACATCAATATTCAATCAGATTCAAAACATGCTAAATTCATAAACCGCAACTGTCTGACACTGATGTCAATCTCAGCTGCCTAATCACGGTTTAGTTCTGTGAAAATCAACGAATATATCATCTTCAGATATAACACATCCTGAATGAAATCTGTCTCAATCAGGATTCATCATATCAACAGTTTCTGATATCAACTCAAAGCTAAAATCAATCTCTCTAAAATCAGATCTAGAGTCTTATCTGGGGAAAACATCAAGAACTTTCTTATCATTGGTAAATCAGCCAATGATAGACTCAACTTCAGTAAATCAACTGAATACATAAGGAGTCATTCTGCTCCTTTCTGTAATAATCGAGTCATAGCTAGTACGAATATCAAAGGAATTCTCAGTCTAGAATTCTTATCGTACAATATTCATCTCTTGATCATCTCAGGTCTGATTCTCACCATCTTCTGGAACTAATCTATGGTAGCTCTGTACTCGGTCAGCATATCAATATCAGTAATGCAGTCCCAACATCAGAGAACATTAGTACAATACAAGTTACCACACGATCTAACTCAATCTCATTCTCATTCTACTGTAGTATACAAGATCTAACAGAAATCGCTGATACAAGATCTTTTCCCCAAAAGAAAAGAAACAAATACTACAGTACATAGGGACTCAACAGATAATGCATGCATCAATGCAATCTCTCAGAAATAATAGTATGTGAAGCACCGGTATTCCTCAATACATATGCAGGATAATCAAACAAATCAGTTACCTGCAACATCATCATCTGTTGCTTCCTGAGCCTGCTCCTCGGTCAAAGCAAATACTCTGGCCTGCTGTCTAGGAGGCTGGCCAACTGTCTGGCTTCCTCCTGGCCTCTGCTGTGACTGAAATGGTGCTGGCTGGAATGAATGAACAGCAGCTGATCGTCTACTTCCTTGTGCCGCTGATCCAGATGATTCGGCTCCCTGGAATCTTTGGGAACCCCTCTGTGGACATACTCTTGCAAAATGTCCCTGTTGCTTGCAGAAGTGGCAACTACCAAGTACTCCTTGGCATTGCTCAGTGGAATGTCTCCCTCCACAATTTCCACAGTAAACGCCAGTATAACTCTGCTGAGAACCACTAGAGCTAGAAGAACTGCCGCCAGACTTCTTAAACTGCTTTCCTTTAGCCTTCAGAAAATCTTTTCTTCCACCACTGTTACTGCCACTCTCGAATCGGGGAGGTGGTTGGGTGGTCTCGACACTGGAGGAACAAATTCAGCTCCTCTCTGCCTTATCAGGCCCGCTTCAGTGCCCTTTGCTCTATTCATGGCATCAGCAAAGTTATTCGGTCGCCCTGTGTTCACCAATGTAAAAATATCGGGGTTCAGGCCATTGATGAACTGATCGGAAACGGCTTCGTCATTTTCAGATACATGAGGAGCAAACTTCAACAAGGTAGAGAACTTGGTCACATATTCTTCAATGTTCAGCTGACCCTGTCTCAAATTGGCAAACTCCGCCCCCTTATCTTTCCTGTACGATACTGGGAAAAATCTCTGATAAAACTCAGTTTTAAATACATCCCAAGTAATAATCGTACCTCGTTGCTCCAAGGCCCTCTTCATCGTAATCCACCAGCTTTTTGCAACATCAAGCAACTGGTGCCCAATCAATTTAATTCGGCGCTCATCACTGTACCCCAGTGAATCAAACAACATCTCTATGTCATTCAACCAACTCTCACAGTCAACCGAAGTCTCTGTCCCGTTCAGGGTTGGCGGTTTGAATGACTGAAACCTCTTCAGCAAGGTTTCCATTGGAGTCGGTGTTACATCCATGGGATTATTCGATGTACTACCCTGTTCTGGGATTCGTCTAGGAGGCATATCTGAAACTCAAAAGGATTAGTAATCCAATCCAACACATCTGTTTCAATTCAGTCTCTCCTCCGATCATCTTAATGCTGATCGAGAATCAATTCAGATTCGTTCCCAATAATACATACTACAAAATCAAATCAGATAAATCAAGTAACATGTATTATATAAAGCAGTACGACATGCTAGCATTCAAAAGCAGGAAAGAAAACCTCAATCTACCCCGCTCACTAGCCTCTTCTATCTCAATCTAAAGAACTCTAGGTTCTAGTACCTATGGCTCTGATACCACCTGTTGTGGGGACCCGGACGCTAATCATGTTCCTAATCATCATTGGGGACTAATTAATCAATTATAAAACAGGGTCTAAATTTTTTTTTTAAATACAAAGCGGAAACGTAATGTAATTTAATCAAATTACATATGAAACATGAACATACAAATCTTGTGTTATCTACAAGAATTCAACTAGGTTCAACTACATATCAGTGCTGAATCCTATGTTGCTTCGAAGCCCGGATCTCCACGCTATCTAATCTTCTCTCATCCTCTTCTTGACCCTGATCCAGCCCCACCTGTTGTCATGCACACATACAAAACAAGACAACAGCCGGATAACTCCGGTGAGATATAAATTTCCCAGTATAAACAATGTAAACATGCAGTCATATAAAACCATATACGAAAGCATATAAGAATTATTCATAACATGTCTCAAATCAGAAACATAAATTCATATCAAACATTCAATAATCATGAATGGCATAAACAATGTAAATCAACATGTCATATCAGACTCAACTCAACCGACGCGTCGTCTCAGACTCGACTCCACTGACGCGTCGTCTCAGACTCGACTCAACTCTATCCTAGGGATCCCGATGTCTGAATAATAATAATTATACCGAATCTCAGTCGATAGGAATGAATCAATCCCTAACGGCATCGATATAATTCATATATCCAGTGTCTAAGCGAATCAGCCGTAGAATTGACGACTCAGTCAATAACCCGACGAATAAGCCGGTAATTAGGCGAATCAGCCAATAATCAGACAACTCAGCCTGTAATTAAGCGAATCAGCTTAAGTTTAGACGAATCAGTCAATCACCAGACGAATCAGCCGGTGACTAGGCGAATCAGCCTATAATAAGACGAATCAGTCAATAACCCGACGAATCAGCCGGTGACTAGGAGAATCAGCCTATGACTCAACGACTCAGTAATCAATACATACAGTCAGTATCCAAGCAAATCAATCAATGACTAGCGAATCAGCAGTCATTACATGCAGTGGCTATAAATCAATAGACTACAATCATCAATCTCATCAATTACAAGAATCAATGTAATAAACTAAGTATGTGATTTAGGGAAACTCGAGTCAAACCTTCCTCGAGTTGTGCAATCCCAACACAACATTAATTTATACCTTTCTTTCTGATACCCTAGCTCTGTCGAAGTCTCGAACCCCAAGCCTGTCAATACTCAGTCTGACAATAACAATATCGAGGGTATGGTATCAATACACCACTCAATTAATACTGGATACAAACAGAATTCAATCAAATTCTGTTTCAACAACATAACATCATAATCTCAATATATCCAGCCCGATCATATCAGTCAGATATCAATTCTAATATCTCATAATCGATAATCACTCAATCTGGATATCAATCCTTATTCAATCTCATTCTGAAATCATAACAAGTTCATATTCAGTCCGTTTCTTAATCTGACTTCGATTCTACGCTGTCTAACATGTCAAGAACAACATATATGACGTGTATTCAATTCTAACAACATCATAATTTCAAGACATGTCAAAACGTAGTAAAACTTACGTCAAGTTGTAGCCTACGTCGCTAGGAACTTGATACCGAAGTCGGATTCAAAATCAGACGGACAGATTTCTCGCACAAGGCGTAAGGATTTTCTCCTTTCTTCTTCAGACCCTTTTCTTCAATTCTCCATCAATTTCGAAGGACGTACAGCACTATATATATCAGTGCATGCATCTTAAGAGGTGGCACATTCTTTGCAAAACACGTCGCACCGCGGGTGCGGTAAGTGTAAGACCGCGGGTGCGCTCAAGCTTCGGCAATCTTATCTGTTCCGAAATTACATGACCGCGGGTGCGGTACGTGTCAAGACCGCGGGTGCGGTCTTACACCGCGGGTGCGGTCTTGTTCGCACCGCGGGTGCGGTCCTGCTTCGCTAAAACTGACCAAGTTTCTGTCCATGCACCGCGGGTGCGGTACATGCAAGGCCGCAGGTGCGGTGTTGCTTCGGCAACACACTCTGAAATTCAAAATAAATGGCCACACATTATCTTAAATCGTGTCTCCGTTGGCCCTTTCGTAATCACGTTAAATTATAACTCAATAAGCCTTGATTAACAGTGATAATTTCTCGGGCATTACAATTATTGAAATCCATTTAATAAAATGGTTCCAATATATATTAAATAATCATATTTTTATTATGTTATATATTATTATCTTATAAGTATATTATATATACCAAAACTTGTAAATGTAGTCAAGTATTTATTGTGCTATATATATATTGTAAACACTAAATCAAGGTTCTCACTTTAAATGGTTGGTAAAACCAAACAAACATTTAAATGGTACCAAGAAATTAATATTATGATATTAATATATAATAAATCAAGGCATCCACTTTAAATGGTTGGTAATACCAAACTAGCATTTAAATGGTTCCAAGAATTTAGTGTAACATATAGCAACAATAAATCAAAACTCCCACTTATAAGTAAGCTATAATAATACTTAAAGAAATAAATATAACATAAACAATAAATAATGATTAAATAATATAAAACATAGATTCTTACCTTTTAATAAGCTTATTATCATACCAAGAGTTTCACCTTTTCATCTCAACATAAAAACAAACATGTAGATATCTGAGTTTTTTGAATTGTGGTATTTGTTTAACCATTTGACCAAGTAATTTGAGAGATATGATCAAAATACTAGAGCATGGTAAAACTGTCACTTCTTTAGTAACTTTAATTGTTGCTTAATTTGATCTCACTTGTGAGAAGATTTTTAGCTCATGCTTGCCACTAATATTGTAGATATTAACATTAACTTTCTACAGGTCCAAGAATCATCTTAATCCCATTTACAACGCCAAGTTTATTTTTGTTTTATCGAACCTGTAAAAAATAGTAAAAACTACACAACAACTTATATTTTATACAATTTATTATAAAACATATAATATTTAAGCATTTAATAAAATAAAAACTATATATTTATATTATAAAACATTTAACTAATATACAATTTTTTATCTTTATCACACCCAGCTGGATTCCATTGAGTAAGCATGTTGTGTTCTGCAAACTGATTGATTCCTAACTGATGTTCTGAACTGGTCAGTTGAACTGATATTCAGTTGTGCTGGTTAAATCAGTTGACTCGTCAGTTGAACTAATTTCACTCTTTTAGTTGAACTGGTCAGCTTGGCTCTTCATCAGTTACCACTTCGTTAGCTAGGCGGGCTTTTTAAGGTCTTCTGATGAACTGCCTATCAGCTGGACAATCAGTTGATCTATTCTTCAATATATCAGTTGAGCTGATTTAGTTAGGTCAATCAGTTGGCACTTTCATTTCGCATCTGTTAGCTTCAGTTTTGGCTCGTTTAACTGATCAGTTCGAAGCCTGATCAGTTCCAGCTTCCTGCGTACTTATGTAAATCATTAGTAACAAAATAACAAGTTTGTTATAATCAAAATCAAGATTGCGAACACGAAATGTTCCAACAACCATCCTGCATGAACACACATTACAATCCTCCTTTTGATGCATCACTATATATTGTAAAATTATTGCCATCTTCGGGGAGTACTAGCACCAGTGTAGATGAAAGTTTCTTTTTCAAAACTTGAAAACTCTTCTTACATTATTTGCTCCAATTAAATTTAGATTTTTTCTTAGTGAGCTAGGCACGTGGAATACCTATTGAAGAAAATCCTTCAAAACATTTTCTATAATAGCCGACTAACCCCAAAAAGCTTCGAACTTCAATTCTAGTTTTCGGTCAAGACCAGTCCATGATTGCCTCCACCTTCTTGTGATCCATTGATATGCCCATTTCTGAGATTATATGATCCCAAGAATGTAACATTTTTTTATAGCCAAAATTCACACATCTTGAATTTAGCATATATTTATTTTTCTCGGAGCATTTGTAAAGAGAGATGAAGATGTCCCTTTTAGTTTTCCTTACTTGGTAAATACACAAGATTATCATCAATAAATACTACCTAAAACTTTTGAAGGATTGTCTCGAACATTCTATTCTTGAGGTCTATGAATGTTGTTTGAGTTTTAGTCAGACCAAAAGGCATTATCATGAACTCCTAGTGTCCATACCTTGTTTTGAAGGTTGTTTGAGGAATATCATCTACCTTGGCCTTTAGTTTGAGGTAATATGACCTTAGATCGAGCTTCGAAAAGATCTTAGCTCCTTTTAACTGATCGAAAAGGTAATCTATTCTTGGAAGATGACATTTGCTATTGATTACAATCTTATTGAATTTTTTGTTGGTCGATACACAATCTTATACTTTCATCCTTCTTCTTTACAAATAAAACTAGTGCTCCCCAAGGAGAGGTACTTGGTCTGATTAGTTTCTTGTCTAACATATCTTGGAGTTGCTCGTTTAGCTCCTTAAGTTCATTTGGAACCATTTGCTTAGGTTTCCTAGATATTAGTACAACACAAGCTATCAAGTAACTTTCCAATTCTACTTCGCGGTCCGGGATAATTCCAAGTAATATTTCCGGAAAAACTTCCAAAAACACTTGCATCAATGGAATATTTTCTAGATTTAGCTCACTTCTTCCTTTTACTTTTCTCATTATTTTTTGATATATATCTTCACCATGCTTCGTGGCTTTCTCTGCTTGGGAAGCACGAAAGAGGGATTTTTTTCCTTGGCCTTGCCATTGAATACAATTTATTCTTGGTTTGGAGTTTAAATTCTTATCCTGATAATCTACCACTGCGTGATTCTTTTCTAACCAATAAATTCCCAGAATGATGTTGAAATACCCCATAGTTGAATAAAAATCGGCACGGAATAAATATGTATTCATACTTATTTTATAAAATCTTGAAATTATCACGAATACTATCTCAAAACTTAAAACCAATTAGAATCTTGGAAGATAATTCCTTATCAGCCTATGGACTTAAGTCCCATGAATTATAATCTAGTAGTTATTAAAATTTCATTCAACCTTGTACGAAAGAATCTAATCCTCGAATAATTTTTTTACTAAATATTTATCTAATCAAGACTATGAGCCTACCATGCTCTAACACGAAATAGTTTTGCTGGAAGTCTTTCTCCACGGATCGTCCTTTTTTATATTGTAAGAAAAGTAAGAACTTATTATGTATTCTATGCTTTCCTCGATGCCCAACAATTACTTACTTAATGTACATAAGGTAATCTGTTGAAAGATCAAATTACGATTCATTTGTATTAAAATATAATTAAAGTCTTTATCTATGTTGATTACATGGATATACAGATAAAGAAAAACAAAATCATGAAATGTAAATTATATTAAAATAAAGATTGTTAATTACAAATGAGTCAATAAATTCATTAGTCAACCGTTAGTTTACAGAGCATCTAATCTAACAATCTCACACTTTCCCTTGAGCCAACTACCCATAAACTTTAATTCAATTGTTTCGCGATGCTTCTCAAAAAATGGTCCTAGCAAGAGGCTGTGTAAGTTGATCAACAATGTTATCTGCAGAGACGAATTGATACGAACATGGGTGGTCAAGCTCCAAGGAAAGCGTGGGATCCTTTGCAGTTGCCGGAGGGACCAGTCACAAGGGGACTACTAAATAAATTCAAGGAGGCATTACAGGGAGTCATGAGCAAGCATGAAGGGGTCGTGATGCATGGGAGTACGTTGGGAGTCCAAAGGAATATTATTCAAGCATTTTTGAATCGGGCCGAGTCTACACGGATGTGCACACGGACCTGCACACGGGGTCCGTGCCCTTTACAACCGAGGATGAAGAATTCCAGTGTCTACACGGACCCGAGCACGGACAAGTACACGGGGTCGGTGTCCTATGACATTTGCGAAAAACGAGTGTACACAGACCCGTACACAGAGGTGGACACGGGGTCTGTGCCCCTTGTTTCCAGCTGAAGTTGAATTCCCGAGAGTACACGGACCCGTACACGGAGGCCTACACGGGGTCCGTGTCTGAGGCGGCTGAGCGAGAATATTTTCCTTTCTGGAGTTTTAATTATTTTGGAGACTAGATTTTTGATATCTTTTGTTTTATTAAAAGATGTTGGACGAAAATTAGACACACAATTTGACATATCATTGATATTTTATCAAAGTTTTAGAGTTTTTCTCTCAAACATTCAAAGCTTCGCTTTGTTCTTAAAATAAAACTTATCAAAGTTTTAACTTTGTGGTGTTTGTCGATCGTGCTTGTGCGGATTGTCTTCGACTTGTTATTTGAAGGTTCGTCATAATATCGATTGTTTATTCCGTGATTATTTGTTGCTAGACTTTTCATAGTTTAGAGGTGAAAATCACAACACACACACTTGATTCAAAAGATCGGGACAACTACGATTCTTTGTTCGATATTAAATTGAGGACGCGATTCAATTTTAATCGTGTTTACTTTTATTCGTACAAAGATTCACATCACGACTCTATTGACTGAAATATCTCATCTTCCCACAATCTCTCGGATGATGTGGAATTTTCTCAGTATATGTTTGGATCGCTGATGAGGCCTTGGTTCTTTTGCTTGTGCAATGGCACCAGTGTTGTAACGGTACACTGAGACTGGATCAACTCCATTAGGAATAACCCCCAACTTTTGGACGAAATTCCACAAACAAACTGCCTATTTGGTTGCGGCAGATGCAACAATGTATTCATCTTCAGTGGTGGAATCTGTAACGGTGCCTTCTTGGAACTCTTCAAAGAAAATGTTGTACCA
The DNA here is from genome assembly GCF_022965805.1 of Primulina eburnea. NCBI lineage: Eukaryota > Viridiplantae > Streptophyta > Magnoliopsida > Lamiales > Gesneriaceae > Primulina > Primulina eburnea. The sequence continues at coordinate 14,368,682 of NC_133109.1, read as the reverse complement.
TTGAGCATGAAAACAAAACCAGAGTTCGGTTTCAAATTATCTACATCACTTTGGAAGCTAGAATCAGTGTAGCCTTCCAATTTTAGTTCTCCACCCCCATAGACCATGAAAAAGTTCTTAGTCCTCCTTAGGTACTTAAGAATGTCTTTCACAGTCTTACAATGCATTGACCGGGATTCGCCCGATCTGCTTGTAACACTCAGATCGTAAGCAACATCATGGTGTGATGATATCATACCATACATTATACTACCAAAATCTGATGAAAATGGAATACGTGTCATCATCTATACCTCTTCATCAGTTTTGGGGCACATTTCTTTAGATAGAATAACAATGTGACACATTGGTAAGTATCCTCTCTTGGACTCTTCCATAGATAATCTTTTAGAATGACATCGATATAAGTCGCTTGGGTTAGCCCCATCATCCTCTTTGATCTATCTCTATATATTTGTATTCTTAATACATAGGATGCTTCACCCTTATATTTCGTGGAGAATTTACTTGCTAACCATATTTAGTTGATTGCAGTAATCCTACAAAATTCCCAATGAGTAGGATATTATCAACATAGAGTACTAGTAATGTCACTGCACTCCCATTAACTTTCTTGTACACACATGGTTCATCATGATTCTTAGCAAAACCAAATTCTTTGATAGTGTTGTCAAATATGAGGTTCCAACTTCTTGACGCCTACTCGAGATCATATATTGATTTCTGAAGTTTTCATACTTTATGTTCACTTCCTAATGATGTGTATCCACAGGTTGAGACATAAATATTTCTTCTTTAATGTCTCCATTGAGGAATTTTGTCTTTATTTCCATTTTCCATATCTCATAGTCATACCATGATTCTATGGCTAGTAGTATTATCATTGACATAAACATATCAACTGGTGAAAAGTTTTATCTTAGTCAATTCCTTGCCTTTGAGTATAACCTTTTGCAACTACTCTTTCCTTGAAGGTCAATACCTTCCCATATGCCCCAAGCTTTCTTTTGTCGATCCATTTCCAATCTTTGAGAACGATTCCCTCAGATGGATCCACCAATGTCCAGACTTGGTTTGAATACATATAGTCTATTTCAGACTGCATGGCTTCAAGCCATTTGGATGAATCAGTATCAGATATTGCTTTTATGAAGTTCATTGGATCACGTCCATCACAAGGCTCATGATGGTTTTTTTCATGAAGAAATGTTTATCGAGCAGGTTGTCTAATAATACTATCGGACTTTGTAGGTGTGTACTTAAACTACTGGCTGTTGAAGATTAGGCTCAACTCCTACTGTTGAGGAAGTATCTTGAATTTCTTCAAGTTCTATCATCTCAACTTTTCTATCTAATTCAAATTCCTTCTATAAGAATGTGGCATTTCTTGAAACAAACACTTTTGATTCCTTGGGATAAAAGAAATAATATCTAAATGATATGAATCTGATCAGGCATGGCGTGCAAATGATTGGAAGGATATTTAAGAAGTGCCGTTCGGACCTTCAAGCTTGATTGTGATTAGTGATGAAGAATCAATCATATTCAAGCAATTGAAGGAGTTCAAACAAGAATATAATGAAGGATTTCCGAGCAACCAAGAATGCGAGTGCAAAATGGCCCGAGAGGACAGAGGCTGGCGTGCACGCACACAGTGCTCACCCACACGAGAAGTCGCGCACTTGCGCGCCACAATGCGGATTTTGTGTAGGGAAACCCTAGATTACGATTTTCTTGCAAAATTTTTATATATATCCATTGTAAAACACTATGAACACAATTATCTTGAGTATATACAAAATATATTGAGTATTCTCTCAAAAACTTTTCAAGGCTTTTTGTTTTGTTCTCAAATCAAACTTATCAAAGATTTAATCTTTGTGGCGTTTGTCAATTGTTATTGCACGGACTGTCAAAGACGAGTTCTTTGAAGGTTCGTCTGAATATCAATTGTTTCAGTCGCATATATTTGTTGATAACTTTTAATCACTTAGAGGTGAATATCACAAACCGTTGCCTGTTTTAAAAGATCGAGACAACAAAACATATTTTTTCATCAGATCGAGGGCGTGACTCTGTTTTTGAACCCGTTTGATTTTCTCTATTGAAGAATCGTATAATTTGGTATCATAGCTTTTGGTTCTCTTTGATTCAAGTAAGTATCTCGTCGTTTTATTATCAGATTTGTATCTATCCTTCGTCTGTTCCAGATCTGTTTTGTTCTATCGTTATTTGTATTTCGTGAATCCGTGATTCTTGAAATTTTGTTATTGTTTCTTGGGATTTTCGAGTTGCACAATCATCCTTGTGCAAAGTCCCAAAAAAAATACAAAAATTCAAAAATTTTGATTAAATTTTGTTTTTGTTATACTCTCTTTTGTGTCATATTCATGTGTCTGTCACAACAAAAAAAATCGATTTTCTTGACTTTGCACAGTCCATGTGAGAAAGTTGCGAGTGCCCACGAGTTCAATCTAATAAGTTGGTTTATACAAGTACAAAGCTTGAGCCCGCCTTCGAGAGATCTACCAAATTCGAGTGAAAACACTTGAGTGTGAGTGTTATTTCTTTGGAGTGATCATTAAGTATCTGCATTGAGGAAATAAAAGAGGAGAGTCAAGCGAAATTTCGTTGTAGTGACTAATGAGGATTTGCGGTGAGGAAATTTTATTATTTACTGTTTTCTACTAACGTTTTCTTGCAGGTATAATGTCTAACGATCACAAATTTCAAAGGATGTTAAGAGGGTTGGGTAGAGTGTGGGAGAATAAGTTTAAGCCCTTACATGAGAGGTATAGGAGGTGCGAGGAAGAAGAGACATATGATAACAGGTTAGTGAGAATAGGCGAGGTAGAGGAGTTGATGTAAATAAAGTGTTGCAGTTGAATCATGATGATGATAGGAAATGTGAGGAGGATATAGACCGCGTGGCACAAATATGATATTCCCATTTGCCAGTGGGGAAGACGATCCAAAGGCGTACCTTAAGTGGGAGGATAGGATGGAGTGTATCCTTGAGAGCTGTGGGGATTATATGAAAGAAATGAAGGTAAGACAAACTTGTCATGAGTTTACCTACTATGCTATTACTTGGTGGGTTAAGTTAATGCGGGATAGAAAGAGATACAATGAGGACCCTATAGGAACATGGGATGAGATGAAAAATGTGATGAGGAAGCAATTTGTCCCTAAGCAATTCGATATAGGCGTAGGCAGAAGGGGTGGACGTGATATGCATAATGAGTCGTTGGCATCCACGTGGAGGTCGAGCGTGGATTGAGAGGCTCATGGCTAGCCAATGAAGAATACAAACTATGAATCATCCAAATATGAATATCAACTTACATTTAACAATTAAATTTCTAGTACTTTTGATATTATATGTTTTTGGTGTTTGGAAGTTGGTCATGATACTAGCAAATGTCCACGTAAGGAGGTGACAGTAGTAAAGTCGTCGGTTGAACTTGAATCTCAATTGGAGGATGAGATTGTAGGTGAACTTGAACATGAAGTTGAGGTTGTAGTGGAACCTGAATTTGAGGTTATAGTTGAAAAATTTGTTGATGATAGTATCCCACTATTTGATGAGTCGAATGATGTTAAACGATGTACAATGGAATCTGAATCCATTAGGTGGGGAATAAATGCTAATTTGTCTAATAAGGAGGAGGATAGTATGCAAAGAGAAGTTATTGTACATAAATTTGTTGAGGAATAAAATATTTCGTTTGCTCAATTGAATCCAAATGTTGTTCTTGAGAATCAATTATAATTCCTTGAATTGAGCGAAAAAGAAATTAAAATGGCCGAAAGAAAGAGAGAACAAAAGAGTGAGAAGGTCATAGAAAAGAAAAATAAGAGAAAATAAAAATAAAAAGAGGCCGATGAAAAAGAAAAATAAAAGACAAATAAATGAAAGGCCCAACAGGGTTAGATATAGAGTTGTTTCTTCTTGCATAAACCATTTCATATACCTTTGTACAAAGTGATTTATTATCACTGTGATTATATCGCCGGGTTGATCCTGAGCATTGTTGTTTCACCCTTGCAAGATTATGGAGATGTCATAATGAGGAGGCAAGCAAGAACTGATGGTGGAGGAATATCATGTGGATCAACATGACATTGAAAGCAATCAAAGTGAGGTAAGGTTAGTTGCCAACGTAGCAACCATGAGTTATGACTTTCGTCCTTATCTTAATTCATGGATGTGTCGTTTTCAAGAGCTTGGAGAACATGTTGCAAATTTGGTGTTTAAGGGCCCGGATGTAAATTTATCCTTATTCATTGAATATTATGGGTTTGGGACTGTGGATGAATTTCTTGTACCTATTATGAATATTGAATTCTCACGAGTTACTAAGTTGGTCGGATTTGTTGGCTACAATGGTTTACATGCATTAGGCTTAGATTCTCGTAATTTGTTAAGAGATTTCATGGATAGTACACGTGACATGTCCTTTTTGCATTAGTTATATTTTTTTGGTGATGGTGTTGAAATGTGCATGGTTGGATATGATAATGTCTTCATTCTTGAAGAATATATTTTTAAAGAGAACAAATTTTTCATTCAAGATTCATTGCATGAGCTACATGATATTGAGGAGTATTGTAGCAGTTTGATAATTGATATAATGCATGATTATACGTGTTGGTCGCATATTAAACGACATGTTGTGTGTGATTGTGATACATCTGTTGCATATGGGAGAACGACATGTTGTGTGTGATTGTGATACATGTGTTGCATATGGGAGAACGACATGTCGAGTGTATTCTTATGTCATGCATCAGTTATATCTTATTCCTAGTGAGCTATGGTCGTACATTTGTATGAATATCATTTTTATGTTAACTAGGTGTAAGAAGGGGAGGAATTTAGTTTCCTTGATGTTTAATGAAATGTTATTATTATAATTTCGTGTCACATGTTATTTATCATCTAAAATAATAGATGAACATAGAAAGTGCAGCGGTGAAGTTGGGATTTCCAGTGCTGATGCTAGCGCCTACAAAGTTGAGTTTAAAGGTAAGCATGTTGATAATATAACCCTTGTTATTACTAACTTGCTTCATTTTTGTGTAGGTAGCCAAGATTTGAGAACAAATCTTTTCGAAGAAGGGGAATATGATATGAATATGATAGGGCGTAACGTGCAAATGATTGAAAGGAGATTTAATAAGCATCATTGTTTCGGACGTTGAAGCTTGATGGTGATTAATGATGAAAAATCAAGCATATTCAAGAAATTGAAGAAGTTCAAACAAAAATATAATGAAAGAATGCCGAGCACCAAGCATGCGAGTGCAAAATGGCTCGAGAAGATAGCAACTGGCGCGCACACGCGGGACAACATGCGCAACAGCGTGCACAGGGCAGCCACACACGTACCCGCGCGATAATTTGCGCACTTGTGCCCCGCAATGTGGATTTTGTGTAGGGAAACCCTATATTACATTTTTCTTGCAAAAATTTTTATATATATATATCCATTGTAAAACACTATGAACACTATTATCTTGAGTATATACAACATATGTTGAGTTTTCTCTCAAAAACCTTTCAAGACTTTTTTTCTTTGATCTTCAAGTCAAACTTATCAAAGATTTAATCTTTGTAGCGTTTGTCAATTGTTATCGTACAGATTTTCAAATCAGTGTTCTTTGAAGGTTCGTCTGAATTTCAATTGTTTCCATCGCGAATATTTGTTGCTAAGTTTTAATCGCTTAGAGGTGAACATCTCAAATCGTTGCTTGTTTCAAATGATCGGAACAACACAACGTTCTTTGTTCATCGGATCGAGGGCATGACTCTGTATTTGAGCACATTTTTTTGTGATTGAAGAATCCTATCACCAACATAATTCTTTGGATATCCTACAAAGTAGCACAAAATGGATCCACTATACAATTTGTCTCCCACTGTCTGCTTTGCGTAAGCAGGAGATCCCCATATTCTTAAGTATATGGTGTTTTATCCACATTTCTTTTGTATGGACATTATTCGACAACATTGCCGCAGTTTCCAGCGCAAAGCCCCAAAACGATGTAGGCAATTCCTTGAATCCCATCATAGATTGAGCCATGTCCATCAAAGTTCGATTATGACATTCACAAACATCATTCTATTGTGGTGTTCCTGGTGGAGTCCACTGTGAGAAAATCACATTCTCTTTTGGATAATCCACGAATTCAGTGCTCAAGTATTTTCCAACTCGATCATATCGAAGTGTATTAATATCTCTTTCTAATTGTTTTTCCACTTCTGATATGAATTCTTTGAACTTCCAAATGTTTCAGATTTGTGTCTCATCAAATAGACATACACATACCTCGAAAAACCATCAGTAAAGGTAATGAAGCAGGATTGCTCATATTTTGTGCTAACACTTAGCGAACCCCAAACATCTATGCAAATCAAATCCAATAGACCATGTGCACGTTCCACATTTCCATTAAAGGGAGTCTTGGTAATTTTTCCTTGGACATGAATTACAAGTAGGTAGAGAATATATGCCTGACAAGTCAAACAAGCCTTATCTCACTAGTTTGTGCATCTCTCCTTTGGAAATATGACATATTCTAGTGTGCCATATTTGTGCAGGATTTAGATCGTCTAATTTTCTTTTGTTTGTTGTTGTTTTCATTTTTGCTCAGATATTGTTAACGGAATATATTTTAATTTAAATTATAGAGATCGTTCATTAATTCTCCAGTTCCTATCAAACATTTATTCTTATAAATATTGCAAACACCTTTAGCAAAAACACAAGAATAATCATCTCTATCAGGCATAAAAATAGAAATAAAGTTTTTAACCAACTCAGGAAAATATTGAACATCTCAAAAGTAACTTAAAATCATTGTTTAAAATCAAAGTAATATCTCCAATGGCAATTGCAGCAACTCTTTCTCCATTTCATAATCTCATAAATGTCTCGCCATCTCTAAGTCTCCTGCTTCTTGCTATCACCTGCAAATCATTGCATAGATGAGAACCATATCCGGTATCCAATACCCAAGAAGAGGAATTGATTGAGACATTTACTTCAATGTAAAACATATCATGTCTAAAACACCTCTGGGTGAGATACTCCGTGCAGTTACGATTCCAATGTCCAGGCTTGTTGTAGTGGAAACATTCCATTTACTCTATATTTATAGATGTATTCGGGTTCAAGTCTTTTTGTTAGTGGACAAATTACATGCCTACTTGCTTTTGTTGGGGAATCTTTATTTTTTTTTATCCCCAAGGAAAATTGATTGGGGTAACATGTCCATTTATTTTTGTCGGGGAATTTTAACTTTTGGTTTTCTCGAGAAAACTGTGAATGTGGTCCTTTAACACTTGGTTCTGTCTCTATAGGATACTTCCTGTCTGACCTAGGTCTGAAGCCCTTGCCAATTTCTGGATCCTTTTTATTTGGGCACTCTGTAAAGATCTGTTCTGACCATCTTACCACATGAGCCATGTTGCAGAATTTCCGACGAGTTTCTTTACTCCCGACAGCTTGCTATTCCACAAAATTTTTCTTTTCTTTTCAAATAAATCTTATGCAAAACTTATTGTTTTTCTTGTAATAGTATTTAACAGGAATTATCCGTTTACAGAATTATGATAAAACTTAAACGGAAACTTGACTTTGTCCATCTTGGTTAGACAGACCCATAGACCCCACGCTCTTCTGGTGGAAATGTCACATTCAGTTATTGAAACAACAAGGAGTGTTTCTTTCTATCGGAGGATCCTTGATGTGTTTTTGAACATTAATATCTTGCCTCCTTAACTTGAAGAAATAAATGGCTTCGTGAGAGCCTTTTCGTGATGGTTCTGGTGCTGTACTAAAAAATTATAGCTCCAGAATATCTCCTCTGGACAAATAGTCATTATTCGCCCATGTTTCACGAACCACTTCCCGAATCCATTTAGGTAGTCCTGAAATTTCGAGAAAGCTGCCTGATGTGTATAAACTGAGGCAAGAGCCCCGAATTCATACCAGGCTTTTACTATTTTTGGATATGAATTTGGTTTCTTCCATACCCTAGGATATTTTCCTGAAACATCAACCCTGATTGTGACATGGTTAATGCCTACTCTTGTTTTTAATTTATCCCAAATTTGTTGATAAACCCGAAATGGAGAAATTGTAGCTGCATTAGTATCAATCTTAGATTTTCCCTTGTCTGTGTTAGGTCTAAGGTTGATCTTTCCCTTTTCGATTACCGAGGTGAAGGGTTGACTTGAAAACTCGATATATGAATCTGGAGTTTCAATTTTTGTTTCAGCCGACTCATCTGGAGATGATACCAACTTAATGCGTGCTACGGGTATTTGAATCCACTGCTCCAGGTATATAGTCCAGTACTCGAAAACTCTCCATTTGGGAAACCAGTGGCTTCTCAATGCCTTTGAGGATAGGCTTTTGTATTACAGACCATAGCTGAGTATAAGGCTGCAAACTTCTTGTGATTCTATTAGAGACAATTCTCTTATCGGCTTGTTGTAGCCTACCTGCAACTTCTACATTTAGGTCAAGCTTGTTGAACACGTTTTGAAGCATTTCGAAGTGTTCCCTGAAATGCCTCTGTATTTTTATGATGACATCCATATCACCGCTGTCCATCTCTTGTTAAAAAATATGCAAGAATATTTTCATGAGATTTAATAATCACAATATAAAAAATATAATTTTAACATAATCCTTGTCATCTTAATAATTTGGCCTTCTCGGGTTTAGATTCTATTCTATTGCTCAAGAAATCTTTTATATGTGTATTATCAACTTTTAAAGTAAATTTCTTTGCAAATAAAAATATAACTATTTTTCAAAAGCCCTTTTTACTGCATAATTTTTTTTTCGTTGATATGGCTTCTGCATCTTAGAAAAGTCCACTGCAATATCTGAGAAAAGTCCTTATGGTGTGAGCTTGGTTAAAACTACCGCTCACCGATGATCACTAGCATCTATATATAATATCAGATCATCTTCATTCTAGGGAATAGAAATTTTCGGAAGATTTTTACAAATATCCTTGAGTTGGCTAAGTCCTTGGGTGTGCTCTTTCGTCCATATAAATTTTGCATATTTTTTCAGTAATAAACTGAACACTTTCCTATGTTTTGCTAGGTTTTTAATAAACATCCCAACAAAATTAACAACTCCCAGAAGAATTTGAAGTTATTTCTTTTCTTTTAGCTCGTTTGGAAAATTTGGCACCTTTTCTACTATATGATCCTGCAAAATTATTCTAGACTCATTGATTTCTATTCCGAGGAATTCAATCTTTCTTATGGAAATGACGACTTTCTTTTTCAGATAAAACAAGTCATTCTTCCTTGCAAACTTTAGAGAAAATATCTAAATGCTTGATATGTTCCTCCATATTTTTAGACGCAATTAAAACATCGTCAATATAGAAAACATAAATTTGAAATAATTTTTAAATAGATTATCTATTTTTCTTTGAACTATCTGAGATGAATTAGGCAATTTCATTGGTAATACTTGTAGTAGCCCGAATTCCAAATTGGGTAATTAACGGATTAATGGTGATTAAGAAGGTTTAATGTGTAATTTGGACCGTGGTCATGATCGGACGGACCGAAGAGGGTTCGGAAGCACGGAAGAGTTCGGACGATCCAAAGTGTAGTTCGGTGAATCCGATCATAGGTGTCAATTGTTGATCGACACGTCATTTTCCATGCATGTTCGGACGGTCCGAAGTGTATGATCGGAGGATCCGATCATGAGCTGTCAAGAGCCAATGGACACGTAGCGTTCGGACGTTCCGAAGTGTTGTTCGGAGGATCCGAACATGGCCTATAAATAGTGCTCGAATTCCTCATTTTGGTATTGCCATTTCTTGAGATTGAGTCTTTAGTGAGAGATTTGGAAGGTTCCAGGGTTAAGTTGTTGGTCGAGCGATAGCCAGGAGCTGCCAGGAGTAGTAGCGTAGCGGCGCCTGAGTTTCAAGGCAATCGACATCAAAGGGCTGTCGACGGACGAAGGTAAACCCTAAACCTTTGGTAGTACTAGGGAGTACTGGTTTTGCTAGTCGAGCATGGTAGTAGTGATTGAGTATGCTTTTTGTTGCGTAGGCTTGTGCTAGACCTGATTAGCGGTGTTGCGTAAGGCTAGGCTTGCTGTGATAGAGGTACGAAAGTACTATCCGAGATATCCTGGTTGAGTATACATTCTTATATGTGTTGCATGATTATGTGGTGCATTGATATATGTCATATGATGCATGCTATTATGTCACGTTTATTACTGCACGTTGCATTTCATGTTGAGCCGTATTCTCCTTCGAGATAGCCTTTGCTGTTGAGCTGTATCTCTTTCGAGATAAGCTATATCTTGGGGCCGCTCAGCCCTGTCTTGTGGACGCATGGACACCGAGAGTACACAGTGGCCGACGGGTCGGGAGGGCTTCGGTGGTCCGGGACATTTTAGGTCCACGTCTGTCTTGTAGTGGATGCAGTGACCCAGAGGTGTACCGCGCGGCACTATCCACTTGGCGCCTCTAGACTGAGCATTGTTGAGATCCTTTTGTGACTCCTGTTTCTTGACTACCCCGGTATCATGATCATAGCATGTGCATTTCATATAGGTCTGTATACTCATACTTTTGTACTGGGCGTTCTTATCGCTCACGTCCTCGGTTTTGTTTATTCTTGGACACCCCATTCCCACGGGACAGGCCTCAGGTTGGTCAGCTCAGGAGGAGCAGGAGGAGGACGTTGAGTAGCTGGTTGGTTTAGTTTATCGGTATTGTTTTGATTCGATATGGTTGTATTGGATATTTTATTTTGAGTTATTCTAGACTTCAATTGGGTTGTTTAACCATTATTTTGTTGACTATTTCCGCTGTTATCTCTGATTATAATTAATTAGGTTAATTGCATGCTTAGTTCTTGCCTAGTAGGTGATTCTGGAACGGGTCACTACATTTATGGTATCAGAGCATGCATACGATTTTGGGATATAGATTTCTGTTTTGGGATTTCCGTTGACCAATTTACTAGTTTCCCCATTCTATGTTGTAGCGATGGCTGACCATTTTGATGACGGGAGTAGTCAGGGGAGTGTAGGTCGATGGGGTGACCAGGACGATCATAGACGTCATCGTGAACATCGTCATCGTCGGGATGGTCCTAGGCGTTTTGATTTGCACCGTTTCATTCAGATGGGGCCTAAGCCTTTAGTCGGCGGTGAGACTCCCGATGATGCTGAGGATTGGTTAGAGCGCATGGAGAGTTGTTTCGTTTTGTTCATCCTCTAAGCCTGATTTCGAGGACGAAATCCTTTTAAGGGGGGGAGAATGTAGTAGCCCGAATTCCAAATTAGGTAATTAACGGATTAATGGTGATTAAGAAGGTTTAATGTGTAATTTGGACCGTGGTCATGATCGGACGGACCGAAGAGGGTTAGGAAGCACCGAAGAGTTCGGACGATCCGAAGTGTAGTTCGGTGAATCCGATCATAGGTGTCAAGTGTTGATCGACACGTCATTTTCCATGCATGTTCGGACGGTCCGAAGTGTATGATCGGAGGATCCGATCATGAGCTGTCAAGAGCCAATGGACACGTAGCGTTCGGACGTTCCGAAGTGTTGTTCGGAGGATCCGAACATGGCCTATAAATAGTGCTCGAATTCCTCATTTTGGTATTGCCATTTCTTGAGATTGAGTCTTTAGTGAGAGATTTGGAAGGTTCCAGGGTTAAGTTGTTGGTCGAGCGATAGCCAGGAGCTGCCAGGAGTAGTAGCGTAGCGGCGCCTGAGTTTCAAGGCAATCGACATCAAAGGGCTGTCGACGGACGAAGGTAAACCCTAAACCTTTGGTAGTACTAGGGAGTACTGGTTTTGCTAGTCGAGCATGGTAGTAGTGATTGAGTATGCTTTTTGTTGCGTAGGCTTGTGCTAGACCTGATTAGCGGTGTTGCGTAAGGCTAGGCTTGCTGTGATAGAGGTACGAAAGTACTATCCGAGATATCCTGGTTGAGTATACATTCTTATATGTGTTGCATGATTATGTGGTGCATTGATATATGTCATATGATGCATGCTATTATGTCACGTTTATTACTGCACGTTGCATTTCATGTTGAGCCGTATTCTCCTTCGAGATAGCCTTTGCTGTTGAGCTGTATCTCTTTCGAGATAAGCTATATCTTGGGGCCGCTCAGCCCTGTCTTGTGGACGCATGGACACCGAGAGTACACAGTGGCCGACGGGTCGGGAGGGCTTCGGTGGTCCGGGACATTTTAGGTCCACGTCTGTCTTGTAGTGGATGCAGTGACCCAGAGGTGTACCGCGCGGCACTATCCACTTGGCGCCTCTAGACTGAGCATTGTTGAGATCCTTTTGTGACTCCTGTTTCTTGACTACCCCGGTATCATGATCATAGCATGTGCATTTCATATAGGTCTGTATACTCATACTTTTGTACTGGGCGTTCTTATCGCTCACGTCCTCGGTTTTGTTTATTCTTGGACACCCCATTCCCACGGGGCAGGCCTCAGGTTGGTCAGCTCAGGAGGAGCAGAAGGAGGACGTTGAGTAGCTGGTTGGTTTAGTTTATCGGTATTGTTTTGATTCGATATGGTTGTATTGGATATTTTATTTTGAGTTATTCTAGACTTCAATTGGGTTGTTTAACCATTATTTTGTTGACTATTTCCGCTGTTATCTCTGATTATAATTAATTAGGTTAATTGCATGCTTAGTTCTTGCCTAGTAGGTGATTCTGGAACGGGTCACTACAATACTTCCCAGATATAGTGTCTTTGTGGTGTGGAGAAAGCTGTGAATTTCTTACTTTCTTCCTGCATCCAGTTCAATTGACGAGTCAACTGATTTCACCAGCCCAACTGAATATCAGTTCAGATGATCAGTTAGGTGCATCAATTAGGATTCAATCAGTTTCAGTTAGGTGCATCAGTTAGGATTCAATCAGTTTCATATCAAGACAAGCTTACCTAAATGGATTACAACTACGCACAACGATACAAAAGCTATTGTACGATCAAGGTACAATAATGGACATTGCAGCAACACTTAAAGACAAAAAGTTCCAGCATAGATGTCGGAAAAGTCGAGACACGAATCTCAAGGAACGCATTCAAGATGCAACAGATATAATTATTAAGTCTCACTGTACGATCAGTTTTCCACCTATAAATAGAAGATCGGTGAATAACAATATACAACAAGTGTGTGAAGATACAAAGAAAAAGGGTACGCATATTGCATATCAGCTTACAAATGCAATCAGCCCAGAGGAAACACTTCATTATGTTATAAGCTTAGATTAGAAACACAATTCCCTCAGTGTTTGAGAACACTATCGTGTTGTACTCAGAGATTAGTTCCCTCACACACACACACCACCACTCAAATATAATCTTGTACAAAGACAATAAACTTGTGTATGTTGTCTTTGACACACAGATGTTAAACAAGTGTTGACTGGAAGATGTTGCCTTCAGTCTAGTCTAGGAGTTTAGTTAGGCAGTTGGGTAAGTCCTAAGCTGAGTGGATTTGTACAAATCAATTTTATAGATCAAAGTCTTCTAGTGAATCTCACCCGTGGTGGTAGAAGGGGTGACGTAGGAGAAGTTGAAGTCTCTAAACATCCATAAATATATCTTGCTTATTTAATTGTTTAATATTATTTTCAAACTGATTTGATCAGTTAGAGCATCCGTCAATTCAGTTTTCACCATAACTGAACTGAGTTATTCACTTACACAGGATATAAAATATATCAGTGTTTTTAACGAATGATTACTTCGAGTGTTTTCCGCTTGATTTAATATCAAACTCGATTTAATTCATAGGTGTAAACATTCTTTAAACACGATCTATTGCAGCTCTTGGAGTATATTATGTTTGAACCACCTCAAGGTGCCCAGCAGATGATCCTTCATTCATAATCTTTACCTTCCTTAATTGTAAGGCAAACTTTGAGTTGATTTTTATCGCATCATGCCAAGGGATCTTCATCGTAATTTTCTTTGATCCTTCTCTTGACATCTTCTAATTTAATCTTTGATTCAAACTCTACATCATTCTGTTTTAGAGCTATCTTGAGACATTCTATTTCTTCTGGTGGGAGCTTTTTATCTGCTCTTAATTAGAGCATTGTTTCTCAAACTATCTAGAATCCTTCACCTTGGGTTCATAAGTTTTCCTTCATCACCACGCTTGTTGCGAAACTAAATTGGCAATTTTTTTTGTAAAATTCGTCTCTCAGTCTCTGGACTATGATTTTGTGATCACAAGGTGTTGTCAGCACTAAGAGTCTAGTCTCATTTTCTTTCTTGTAAGACTTAAACATTTGTAAGAAATTATTTCCGAACAGAATGTAAGCTCTTGTATCATGAAAATAAATTGGTGATGTTTTTACCTTATACCAAGGTGCTTGTCCACCACCTCCAATCACGATTTCTGTCATTTTAATCCCTTTACATAATATTAAAATCCTTTTAAATATCTCTTCCAGCAAGCTTAGATAAATCTTCTTCCAAATTATTTGGATAAACTTCTCTTTTTGATGTACAGATTCCAGCGCCTGAATCAATATAAGTAGCAAAATATTCTACCTTATATTGTTCATTTAACCTTCCTACTAGAATGTATATTGAGAATGGACTTGTGATCATTGAATTTTTCACATTTTATCCTCAACCATAAATTTAATTCCATATTCTAAACGTTTCCAAGGTTTATGTTCCTCAAGAAACTCTAACTCAAGAACTAATCGATCTGGTTCTTTTCCTGGAATTCCTTTGACATGAACTGCCAATTCTACAATGTTGACCATTCCTTGGTAAGTTCATATCATGGGTTGTTCTAAATAGCATATGGTATTACAAGAAAATTGATTCTTTTACTTTGTAATATCAAATACTATTTTTACTTCCTTCCACGTTTCTGGACATCTAAGATATTTTATTGTCGAAAGGTTTTTTTAGTGCTTGTTGGGTTTCTTGGATATGTAATTTTCCCCACATATAGCTCGTAATTTCTATCTCCTTGAAAAGATAGTCTTCTTGATTCCAATATAAGACTTTGATTCCTTTGTAGAATCGGTTTGTTTTGTATTTGGATATCTGTTTCCTGTATTAAGGGAAATTCAACTCTCTCCGGATAAATTTCCTGAGATACTTTTCCAAATAACTCAGGTATTTCAATAAAATCATTTATAATAAACAATTCTGAATGATGTATAATAGATAGAGCATATGAAATTTGATAGGTTATAGAATACGGTCTATTACCTTCTTTCATTAGCCTTTTTTTCTTTGAAGTTCTGATGCAATATCAAAGCTCTGCTGAAATATCAATATGCCAGGTTGTAGGCAATTCTGGGATAAATTACTTCTACAATTTTTCCTGCAAAGAGATTTCCTCAGATTGTTCCCAGTACTGAATCTTGAAAGTTACCCATTCTTTTATCGCACATAGCCATATCAATGGGTGAATTTATTCCTTCTTTAAAAGTAACTTTTATCATAATCTGGATTGCTCCAATATGAATCCAGGACATTGTTCGTGCTACTTCTATCTTTAGTTTTTGTAATTCCTCATTAATTTCTTCAGAAAAAATTAGATGCATCTCCATTCTATTTCCTGTAAGTTCTATTGGAATTGCCATTTCCCCTCTGAAAACTTTATAGATTTGATGATGCTATCTATTTCTTAGGCCAAGACTTCCTATGAATTTTTCTACCTGTCCTGCAAAGAATCCCTGATACCTCTGAAGGCTAGGATTTTCTCTCATGATCCTCTGCACCATGTTATGTGATATTGTTTTCTGACTAAAGTAACCAGACAAATCTTCATGCGTTTTGTATCGAAACACCTCTATTCAGTCAGATTCTGATTTTGTTCCATCAGATCCTTTCTGACTTAAGACTTCTTATTCTTCATATATAGTTCATTTGAGGCAATATCCTCAAATCGGTATGCTTAGATAAGATCTTGATAATAAACTTCTTCTTCAATATCCGGGGTTAGATCGAAGCGTTTAATACCTCTGTTTTCATTTTCTAGATAGTTAGTTGAGATATGACCTCTTGCTCTACATGTCCAGCAGTTCCAATCCTTAAAACTTTCATTAGTTCGAGTGTGTGCTTTTCTTAAAGTTTTCTTTTTAGGTATTCTTCATGTGCTTCGAGATGTAATTTTGATGCTTGAGATGATATCTTACTTCTTGATGGTCCACTTCTTTGCCAAGATTTGTAAGATCTGGCCTTTCCTCTAGACCAAACTGTTCTTGGTTTCCAAGAACTTCTTCCACTTCTTGCATAAGGATGAGTTCTAAAATTTTTCCTCATCTGCCTTTGTGGTTTACTTCTAATAATTTTTGGAAGATCGTTTTTTACAACACAAAGGAGTGTGTTTGTTAATACCCCTTAATCTTTTGTAATTCTTTTGTAATGATGTCAGATGACACCATTCTGCCAATTTTCCTTTGAGAAAAGAGGCACTTCGTGCCAATATATCTGGATTGCCAGTGACATATTCCCTTATTAGCATTTCCCTCCATGGAATTTGCATTTTGGTGAAGAAAATTTGTATCGATGTATCTTCTTTGACCTCTAAATCCCATCTATATTTAGTGAATAACATAATATATTCATCTACTTAACATATGTCATGTAATTCAAGACTATATAGAGCTTGATTATATTTCTTTTTCTTCTCCATATCTTGACTGTTAAAATAATCTACCACTATAAATTGTGCTTTAAAAAGGGTAGCCATTGTTCCGGCTATCTCGCTAAGAGATTCTCTGGCTAGAACTGATTCTTTGGTTTCTACCGACGTAATGTCCCAAGCAATTTTAACTGATCCCATAAGACATATTTTTAAAAGTTTGATGATTTCTTCTCTGTCGAAATCAAGTGTTCCTGCTGCAATTTTCATAGCAGATGTCCAATCATATATGAGATCTTTTTTGTTTTTGAAGTCTAATACATCTAGATTAAGCATAACCACATAAGGATGTATATGTTCTAATACAAATTTCTCATATGGTGTTTGGTGCAAAGGAATTTGACTCTTCCTTGACATTGTTTCTACTGGGTGTGATCTCCACCAGTAAAAAAGTATGTTTGAGATTCTCTCATATTTATATTCTGAGATCCCTCACTTTCTCTTGGTGGTTCTTGTGAAGATGACCATGTTATGGTAAGTTGTTAACCCCCAGTTGTGTTCATCTTTAGATCTACAACCTTGAGATTTGCAAAAGATTCTTCTTGGTCTTGGAGATCATCTAGACCAATCTTTTATAAAGTTTGCATCAGATAATTTCTTTTATAAGTCTCTTTCGATTAGATTGATCATTTTTTCTTCTTCAGTTAAAGCTTTTGGCATCAATTTAGCCATGTCTCTTTGATTTAATAAGGGTTCAGTACCAAATGAAGGTGGTAACCTTCCTTCTGAAGTCCTTCTACTAGAACTTGGTTGTTGTTCTAGGTTTTGAATTCTTGTTCGAATATTGAGACACGCTACTATTGAAGAACTCATGACTACATGCCTGCGATATGGGACTTCGGTCCATGGACATAGTGTTAGGATGATTGGGCTCATTGAGAAGTTGTGGGATTCGACGTGGTTAATCCTAGTGAGCTCTCGACTGATATTCTTTTGTTGTCAAGGTCAATTTTAATATGAACATGCTTGAGGCCACCGTTGAAGAGTTGATCAAAATTCTTACTATTTATGAGGCCACGATCAAGAAAGAAAAACATGTTCTTCTAGTTGGCTCATCGCCCGGTACGAAAAAGGAGCCTAGAGAAGAGGGAAGAAGTTTCTGCCTCACCAAAGATGACTATCCTAATAAGAAGTCATACAAGAAACCCATTCCAGGGCTCAAAAAGCCCGACAAATCAAAACATAAAACCACACAAGAATTAAAAAGAAGTTTAGAACCAAATACAAATGTATTCTACATATTTTAAGGTTTCGAAAAGATGGATTAGGGTGAGAAGAAAGCAGGTGGTGATTTTCAAAGATATCTACAAACAGTTAAAATAAGTAGGGAATGAGATATCAGCTGATATGATACAAACACATATCTACTGATTATGTCAGAAGATAAAGATGGAAGAACAAGTTGTTTCTAGATTAGTGACCTAGAAAAAGACAACTCAAGAAAATATGGGGGGACCATTCAACCACCAAGTCAAGAGATATTGCCAACCACAGCTGAAGGGCATTAAAGAAAACCTAAAGCAAGTTTTGAAGTCCAGAATTCAAATCCGCAAAGGACTTTTCGGAAAACAAGGCAGAAGGAAGATGAAAACATCACTCAACCTTTTCATTTTTCTTTCAAAAGATTGTAATATTTTCTCTTTCAAGTTTATGTGTGTTTTAACTTCGGCTGTTATAAGTATCTAAACAAGTTTCTCCTCCTCTACAGGAGGTTACTATGTAATAACAATTTGTTATGTTTGAATAAAAAGACCAAGGATTTTGCTCCTCTCAAGTATTATTTTCAAATTGAACATCTATAATATACACCCTGAGGTAAGAAACAAAATAGAGTTGTGCTAGATGCTGTTCAAAGAATTTACGTCAGAAACCATCGGTTGCGATTGTGTGGTTAGGCTGTGAGGACCAGTCTATTAAACTCGGTGGATATAACCCGACAGTACTCCGGTCAAAAAGGTAAACTATTTAATTTATTATACAGAAGTATAATGGACCACTTGTAAAAAAAAAAGATCATCGGAATATGGTATATAGGCTGGAAACCTTGCGTAGCTGCATATCTTGAGGTTATATACTTTTAAGAACGTGTTTGATAGGTAAAACAAGGCACCATACCATAATTACGAGAATTAAGGATATTTTTGAAATTTTTGAAAAATTAGAGAGTTAAAACAAAGATTTGAAAGAATGAGATGTAAAGATAAAGTCAAGTACATGAAGATGAAGACTGAATACCAAATTGCTCTTCTTCATGATAGTGTGGGCTTGGACCCACTTTAATTTGCAGTTTGGTCAAATTAAATAATGAATTAAAAGGAAAACTTATCTTTAAATATTTGACTAGAAGATCTTAAAATCAAATACAAATTGGATTTTATGAATAAAAAGAGGTTACAACCCATCAAATTCATCTATCTCTATCTATATTTTTCTCCAAGGCAATCGTCTAGTCACTTTCATATTCTAATTTAATAGTTCGAACCTCAGTATTTGCAGTTTTATCTTTAACACGAATGTGTAATAATGGTACATTCTATTCACACCAAAATCTTGGTCCGCTCGTATTTATACCATGTAAATTAATTTTTTTTTTTCATTCTTCCAAACATTATCTCCTATTCTTGAAAATACAATTAAATATTATATTTGATTTTTATTTTCTCCCAAAAGGACTCGTCTTTGCTCTATTCAAATTTCCCTTTATTTTAAATGCACTCAAAAGTGTTTTAATAATATTTAATCCAATCAGTTATATCTTAAATTATAGAGTGATCAAACAAGTGTAAAAAAACTAAATATATAAACATAAGTCCAATATCTAAATATCTATATATTTATCATCGAACTTTAATATTTTGTTATAAGATAATTTTGTTTTTTGATATATTTCACATTGGCATTTTTTTGGATATATTTCAAATAAAGCCATATATAGACCCTAAATAAAATAATATATTCATGTATATATAACGGATGCAGCAAATTAAATATTAAATGGCGATTAGACAATTCAAAACTTGACGGTTTGGCTTCTGCCTCCAATCACAGAATTCATTTCATTTCATGACCACACACGCCATCTAATTCAAATATTACTTTGCTGATTAAGTCTCATTTGGCCTTTACTGGAAAAAAGTAAACCTTTTTTTGATTAATCAGACGAAGCTCTCGCTACCTGTTTTAAATAATACTTGTTTTTATATATAAACGAACGAATCAATAAATAAATTTTACTCAAGGAGGAAGGAAAGTTTAAAATTTTCGTTTCCACGTTCGAAACGCTTATTAGACTTCGTATGAACTAAATATCCACATAGTATTGACATTATATACTTGTGTATATATAACGTTGTACATCAAACTGGTCTATGATTAACGGAGTTGGTTCTTCTTGTATATCCTTTCGAACATATCTCACTTCTTTGATCACCTAATCATGTCCTCGATCAGAGACTAGATTCTTTATTTTGATCGCGCTAGAGATCCGAAAAAAACTTTGTGTTGTGACTGAATTAACAGAGATTCGGAGATCTTGCGACGGTGATGGTCGTGAAAGTTGACGTGAATTTTTTGTAGAAAAACTCAAGTGGCCGAAAATTGTATGTGGGAAGTGAGAGATAAAAAAGTGCAAAAACAATCTTATTTTACATGACCCTCAAATAAATTTTTATACAAATTGATTTCTAATCAAATCAGGAGTTACTCTACCATCGGGATTCCTAATCCTACTACAACCATGATTTCTTCGTTAAATAAAATTCTCATTTTATTATTATATCATATATTAATGAACTTTTTTAATGGATGATATATTTATTTACGTACGCATCTTCATATCTCCTTATAAAATACATGTGAACATATATTAATACTTTTACACATGTACAAACAATGTATGCATGGAAATATTAATTAAAATTAAATAATCATTATTTAATTTATTAAATTAAATTATTAGTTTATTAATTTTAGACCCCTCTAAAATATTTAATGAGAATTTTGTACATATTAACGGTCACAATTGCTATTATTTTATTAGTACATTCTAAATTCACTAAATAAATAATTACGAACTCATAATAATCTTGATCGACGATACGGCAATGCCGATGTACAAAGGATACAAATTTTGTTCAAATAACCAAAATTGAAAATTTCGAAGATCAAAATTTTCACTGTATATATTTGACATATGCTATTTTTGTGAACTCATTAACAATATAAGCAGTTCAACTCTCCTTCAATTAGCTACTAAGCTAACTTCTAATTTTTCAATCTTATGGAATAACTCTTTCATAAGCATTATGTTTGCTCTCCATCAAAATACAGTTGCCAAATTCAAATTCTTGAACTTTGACCTTCTCTTGTAGACAAAAAACATTGAGACTGGAGAAAAGGTTTCTTCATAGTCATTACATTTCTTATGAGTATATCTTTTTGCTGTCAATCTTACTTTGAAGGTCACCATCTTCCCATCCGCTCAAAGTTTTCTTTTGTAAATTCATTTCCATCATATGGGAACAATCCCTCAGGTAAATACACCAAGGACCATATTTGGTTCTATTAGGAATTTTGTGTTGTTCGATAGATAATAAAATATATCTAATATAAACAAATCAGTATAAAATGAAAATTAGTGTTTTAT
Organism: Primulina eburnea; assembly: GCF_022965805.1. NCBI lineage: Eukaryota > Viridiplantae > Streptophyta > Magnoliopsida > Lamiales > Gesneriaceae > Primulina > Primulina eburnea. The sequence continues at coordinate 14,347,312 of NC_133109.1, read as the reverse complement.
CAGAATTAAGTGTTGTATCAGATGTTACATCATCTCGGACAACATGCAGAAAATTATATTTTGAAGCACAGATTTGCTTTAAATAAATAGATGGACGGGATTAAATATGCACAAGTATAAATACTTTTGTGGTGCCTCAGGACAAAAATTAATCACTAGAAAACATAACCGTTTACAAAAACCTATCACTAGAGATTATTACAAAAATCAAATTTCCTCAACACTTTGAGAAAATAAAGTTTTCTAAAAACAACCAACAATATTAAAACGTGAATAAGAAAGCAAAACTTGATCCCGAAAAACACGATCAATTAGATACAATCTTCAGTCAACATCGTTACGGACGTTGTCTGTAGGTGTTGGCAACATTCAGAGCAACACAGTGATCACCACACTTCAACAGCAACGGCTTCAAGAATTATTTTTCTCTGAAAAAGCTCCACTCCGTGTATGTATGTATGATCGGTATTTTCAGCTGCAACTCACCAGTATCCTTGACCTCTTATGTATTGATAAAATCTCTTCTCTACAATGAAACCTATAACACAAGGGAAGTAAGAGTTTTATTAGAAATAAACTCTTTTTAAAACCAATATCATATCTTGTCAATTCATTCTCATTAATAGCATATCTTCGAAGATATTTGAAAGAAAATTATCTCATCAACTAAGAAAGGCAAAATCATATTAAGTATTTACTTAGTCAAAGCAACAAGGAAAGCATGTTGTTAAGGAAATAATTTTAAGTTAAGAAATATAACAATTCAATTCGGAAATAATATTTCCCTTCGATCTTCCCAATTTTTTCCTTTCCTGGACGAAATGAGATCAAACTCATTTATCCTAGATTAGCTCAAATTAACTCCCCGTGATTTAGAGAATTTCTCCCCCCTGAATAAAATGAAGTTAGCACGGGTGTTTGTTGAAAATGTTGGCAACCCTAGAGACAACATCTGCTCGATTCCATTAGCAGTTTACTAAACAAATACATCAGGTGCAGAAGCAACACATTAGAAGAAATATTAGCAAAACAGAAGCAGCACAAGAAACTAAATTCTTAGGCAAACAAAAATTAAGATAAACTCTCTCAACCAAACTAACCAAACCAAACCACTTAATTTTCCTCATCTCCATCATCATCATCATCCTTGGCGCTGAAGGACCAGCTACGGTTTGATCATCTCCATCTCCTCCTTTTTGTCCTGGAAAGACTGCTACTTCCAAAAAGATCCAAACATTTCTAGCCACAGCTTCATAGTAGGCAATGTCAGCCTTGGCATGTTCAGCTGTTTGCATAGCATGATCAATAGCATCCTTGGCTTGCTCAACCTTTGTCATAGCATGAGCAATGTGGTCATGTACGTTTGATACAGAGATCATGATGTAATCATTGGGCGGTGGATGAGCATGAGGACTTCGCGGTCTAATAGGGGCTGCAGAAGGATTACATGGGGCAGACCAAGGAAGATCAACCTTCCTATTTCCCTTGAAGAATGCAGGAGCGATCTTGAATGGTCCACCAAGGTCAAATAAGCGCTCTCTGACATCTCTAACAAAACCTTGGGAGACAAGAAGCCCATAGATCAGACTGGAAAATGGGAGCTTCGATGATCGCAGACCACCCGCAGCATACTGAAGCACTGTGTGGAACACCAGTTGTCCAAAATCAAACACTCCATCTGTCTCGATGGAGTACAGAACCAGAGTTTGGTGTCTGGTGACGGTGGTGGAGTTTGTAGAGGGAGTCCAATTGCGGATGGCCAGCTTGTGAAGAATGGAATAAAATGATGTCAGATTTGCAGCTGAGATTTTCTTTGGATGGACCGGGAAGTGAGGAATAACGCCTCCATTGAGTGTGGAGGTAGCCAGATGAATATCGGGGGCAAGGCAATCAATGTCCAAAGTTGGGGTATGGTAAAATTGATTAATAACAATAGTATTGAACTCATAGACCCTGTTTCTAACAAACACTTTCCCATACTTGGCGGAGCGTTCATTACCGACGCTCAGGGACAAGTATTCATAGAATTCTAACACAGGCAATCGGGAAAAAGGTGTTACCGCTGATACAGTGGAGAGAAGGTGGCACTGCTTGAGAAATGCGAACAAATTGTGCCTCTCAAAGACAGCCTCACCAATATTCTTTTCCTCAAAGTAGGCGATGTGCATACAGATTCCATTGATCAGAAGCTTGCTCAGTGTAAAATTTGTTCGAGAAGGCAGTAGTGAGATCATACTCAGAACCATCTGTGTTGTCCACACTGTTGGCAATATCCTCTGCAACATCTTCATCAGCAGAGGACTCTTCAGGAGCATCAGGAGCGGATAAGACAACCTCATCAAGTGAGCCATCAGTTTGGTGAGAGGGGCCACCAGACTCAGTACGAGGGGAGAGGCTTGCTGAGAGGTCCTTGAACTCATCATTAATAGAACTGGGTGGAGAGGGGCGAGGCTTGGGCTGAGCATACCTCTTGTTTTTCTTCAGTGTGGCCATAAATTGGGCCAGCGAAACCTCATCTTCATCAGCTTTAGGTGCAGTGTATACTTCCAGCGGAGTCAAGGGGGCCTTTGCGGAAGATGATACGCTGGTCTTACCAGTAGGAGCAGCAATCACATAAGCGGGCCGTTTTCGAGGAACCAACTCAAAATCTGCATCGTCGGAGTCATCCCCCGAGGTGCTATTAGGGTCAATCAATTACGGCCGAGTGGATGGCTGGCCTTTGTAACGGAAACGTTTCCCAGGCGTGAGATCGGGATTATATCATGCCTGCCTTTTGGATCGTCTTCTAGGAAGAGAGGGTGGATCGAAAACCCTGATGATTGGTGGTTTATCAATATCCAGCGCATTTCTAGGCTCACCAGGGGCAATGACTTCCAGAGGCTCGGGCATTAGCACAGCATGAATGATCTGCAAGTTCTGAACAGGGAGTGTTGTTGTAGATGTTGCGGGAGGCGAGGGAATATCCCCTGTATGTCCCATTTCGCTTCGGATATCATGGGGATCAAAACCATTTCCTGCCATTTCAGAGAGTGAATTACGTGAATTTTAGAGAGAATAGAACGATTTCACAAAAAATAAGGCGGATAAAAATATCAGAGAACAGATTATGCGGTGAACAGTTCTAGGGTTTCCAAGGAGTTTAAATGAAATGCCGATGATCGGGATTGTGAGATAAATGAGTGTGAATTAGACAGTAATTATGCACAACGGTAAAAAATCTGTAACTATCCGAAGCCTAACGGTTAGAAAGTGGAATGCCAAAAAAAATTGAACCGTTAACTCTTTTATGTAATTACTGAAAGGCTCTTCGTTCAATATAATTTCGAAATTTCTAAAGTAAAAACCCACATCGAATTTAACTCCACTGAATCACCAAAATCACAAATATTGGACTTCTAGCAAAATCTGGATTTTAATCGAATTTTATCTGTTGAAATACGCATACCCTCTTGACACGACAATATTCACGATGTAATGTTTATGCATGACCTATTTATGCCTAAGAACATAATGTAACAGAAATAGAATCATAAAACAAGTATGAGATTATGTTTACAGATGAGGTGTTGTCACAAATGTTGACAACATCTTCGCCAACACATCCAATTCTTAAAAGTTGTTTTATTGTTTTGTTCACACTTAGAGACTTAACCAATTTCAGATCATAGAAGAGGTAGCTCCCACACTAGAAGAACGGTCTTCTTTTGGACTTCCTCTAGGTAGCTTTTTCGATTTTCTTCTATTTGATTTCCGTATTAGATTCAGAAGAGGTAGCTTTCACAGTAAAAGCACAGTCTTCATTGAACTCTTTTAGGTAGCTTTTTCCAATCTTTTCTTCTGATACAGAGCATCATTAAAAATATTTTCAATCTACTCAAATCACCTTTCACATGGGACAAACTCATGATGTACATGATTATCCTTCACTACTTAGTGACTCAAATACACTATTTTGCATGTCCAAGTGTGTTTTAAAAAAATTATAATAAGGAATTGTTAGTGTAACCGAAGATTGAGCAACATTAATCCAATACATCATATCACAAAGTGCATGAAAAATGCAGAGTATGAAAAATGCAGAATGCCTAAGTTCTAAAAATGCACATGTGTATTAGATGTTGTCCGAGATGTTGTAACATCTGAGACAACATCCATGAATGATCAGACAGAACACATGCTGAGAGATTTCATAAGATTGGAGAATCTCTCAAAATCTAATTCTTTAGTGAATATGTCGGCCAGTTGGTTATTTGTATCAACAAATTCCATTCGAATCAATCATTTATCTACTAGATCTCTAATAAAGTCATGACAGATGTCAGTGTTTAGTACGAGAGTGTTGTACCGTATTCTTTGAAATGTTTATTGCACTAGAATTGTCACAGTACACCACTAAGGGTTCACTCGTAAGACCATAGTCTTCTATCATCTGATTCATCCACAAGAGTTGAGCGCAAACACTTCCAGCTGCCATATATTCAGATTCAGCAGTCGAAAAGTGAAACACAGTTCTGTTTTCTGCTATGCCACGATATCAAGTTATTTCCTAGGTAAAAACAACCTCCAGAGGTACTTTTTCTATCATCCAAATCCCCTGCCAAATCGGCATCAGAAAACCCTACTGTATTTGAGTTGGTGTCATGAGTGTACCATAGTCCTAAGTCAGTTGTTCCGGCTATGTATCATAGGATACGTTTTACGGCTTTTAGGTGGGAAATCTTAAGACCAGATTGGTATCTAGCACACAAGAAAACACTAAACATTAAGTCTGGGCGGCTAGCGATCATGTACAAGAGACTTCCTATGATGCTGCGGTAGAGGGTGTTGTCAACATCTTTGGCCACAACATCTTTGGATAGTTTCTCATTTGAGCTCATAGGTGTTTTCATGTGCTTGGTGTTTTCATTTGAAAATTTCTTTATTAGATTCTTAGCATACTTACTTTGACACAAGAAGATGCCATCATGCATTTGTTTGATTTTCATACCAAGAAAAAAGTGTAATTCACAAACCATACTCATTTCAAATGTAATAGACATGCATTCAACAAAGTCATTCGCATGGTTTTGAGATGAGGACCCAAAAATGATATCATCGACATAGATTTGACAGATAAGAATCTCACATTTGGCTTTTGAATAAAAAGCGTTTTATCTACCTTACCTCGTTTAAATCCAATGTCAAGTAGGTAATTAGTCAATCTGCCATACCAAGCACGGGGTGCTTGCTTCAAACCATAAAGAGCCTTTTCCAACTTGTACACATGATTTGGATTGTGTGGATCTTCGAATCCTTTAGGCTGTCTAACATGTACTTCCTCACTCAAGAAACCATTCAAAAAAGCAATTTTTGACGTCCATTTGAAACAGTTTTATTTTCATGTGGAATGCAATGGCTAGAAAAAGTCGGATTGACTCAATGCGGGCAACAGGAGCAAAGGTCTCATCAAAATCAACCACTTCAACCTGTGTGTACCTTTGAGCAATCAACCTTGTTTTGTTTCGAATGATGGTTCCTGACTCATCAGCTTTATTTTTAAAAATCCACTTTGTTCCAGTTACATTGCCATGGTCAGGAGGCGGAACTAAATCCCAAACATTATTTTGAACAAACTCTTCAAGATCATCATGCATAGCATTAATCCAAAATTCATCTTTTAATGCTTCCATAACATTTTTAGGCTCAATCTGAGACACAAAGAATGAAAATCTAACCTGTGAGTACATGGTACTCATGCACACTAGTCCAACCATTTTTCGGTAGTCGACTTTATCTTTCTTCCTGGTTTGGACAACTTCACGCATTCCTCCAATGATTTGAGACGATGGATGGTTCTTTTGGATTTTACTTAGAATACACGGTCCATCATCTACTGCCTCATCATCACTGTGAGCATCTTCTTGTGATTCGGTGACTTCAATGTCACATGTTGTGCCAGATGTTGCAACATCTGGGGCAACATCTGTATTTACAGTGAGGTTTGAGTTTCCAGAAGATCTTCAACGTCATCCTCAGCAGTTTTCTTCTTGAGATCTGCACAATCGTCAAAAACAACATTAACAGATTCCATAAGAGTCCTCGTTCTTAGATTAAACATACAATAGGCTCGACTATTAGTAGCATATCCTAAAAACAGACACTTATCACTCTTTGAATCGAATTTAGCATGCTGATCCCTGCCATTTAAAGTGTAACAAATACATCCAAAAATATGAAAGTATTTGAGATTAGGCTTCTTTCCCATGATTATATCATAAGATGTCATGGTTGAGCCACTTTTCAAATATACTCTATTTGAGATATGGCATGCCGTATTCAAGGCCTCTGCCCAAAATCGACTTGAGATATTCTTTGAGGTCAGCATCACCCTTGCCATTTCTTGAAGTGTTCTATTTTTACGCTCGGCAATTCCATTCTGCTGTGGGGTTTTTGGTGCCGAGATCTCATGGGTGATTCTTTTCCTGTCACACAAGGATGCGAATGAGGAATTTTCAAACTCCTTACCATGGTCCGTCCTGATCCTTCTAACCTTCAGGTTTTGGAAGATTGTCACTTTTGTGATCAATCTCTTAAACACCTCAAACGTGTCTGATTTTTCCCTGATAAACTTTATCCATGAAAAACGTGAAAAATCATCAACACATACAAAAGAATATTTTTTACCTCTGAAGCTTTCAACTTCCATAGACCCATAAAATCCATGTGAAGTAACTCCAGACAGCGTGTTGTCCCAGATGTTGGCAACATCTGGTGTGACACTCGAGTCTGTTTTCCTTTCGGACACTCACCGAAAACATAAGGAATTCCGGATGAGAGATTTGGCATACCTCTCACTGCCTCATATTTACTCAAATTCTTCAAGGTTTTGAAGTTTACATGATCGAGTTTCTGATTCCAAAGATCAAGTTCAGTGATTTGTGCATGTTCGCACGACATTTCTTCACCAGTTTGGTATCAATTGTCAGAAGACCTTGTACTTGTCATGATGCATATGTTAGATTCGTCAAAAACTTCACACGCATGCTTATTAAACTTGACGTGCAAATTATCATCGCATAATTGACTTATGCTTATCAGATTTGAGGTTAGACCTTCAACATGGAGCAAATTGTGGAGCTTTGGTAGTCCATCGACATTCAAAGTTCCCTTTCCAACAATTTTTCCTTTTGCTCCCCCTCCATAGGTTACTCTGCCAAATTTTTGTTCAACATAATTGATGAGATATTCTCGTGACCTTGTCATATGGCGTGAGCTCCCAATATCAAAGTACCAGTAACCTGCAGTGTTAGTTCTTAATGAAGTATACACAACATTACAGTGAATTTTTACCTTTGGTACCCAAACCTGCCTTACTGTGGGCCGATTCTTGGAGGTGTTGCGGAAAGTGTTGTGCAACATTTGAGGCAACATCTGACTTTGCTTTTGGTTCATGCGATCATACATGAGTTTAAAACAATATGGCCTGATGTGTCCAGGCATAAAGCAGTAAGGGCATACATACCTTCTTTTTCTCTTCTTAGGAACATGTCTAGTGGGTTGTCTTTTCGGTGGAGAGCTTTTGGTTGAAGGTGTAGATTGTGGCGGAGTGAATATTTCAGTCTTTCCCTTCACAAAAACAGTGGATTTTGAAGACTCACAAGTTTCATATACACTATCTTTGAACCCTAAACCCTTCTTGTCATCTCTTCCCATTGAAAGAATGGTTTCAAGCTTGGAGGTGCTTGAGTTAAACTTGGTTATGGTTTCAGTAGCCTTTTGAAGTTCATCCTTGGTCTTGCCTAGTTCCACATCCTTTTTGCAAAGAATGACTTCAAGTTTCACAACCACGGCTTTTAGATCAGTGTTTTCCTTTACAAGCGTTGAGTTAAGCTTGTTTCTTTTGGTCCAATCCTCAAACAACTATTCGTAAAGCTTTTGAACACTCTCAAGAGTCATCTCTTCATCAACAGCTTCGAATTCTTCATTTGCAATCGAATTTCCAGAAGTTGTGGATTGTAAACACACTGAATTATTGCAGATGTTGCGACAAAGTGTGGCAACACCTAGGGCAACACCTAAAAGATTCACCTGCAGTCTGCAATTTTCTGTCAATAATGCAGTCAGTGAGATTTGATTATCTTCATCAGTAGATTTCTCTTCAATATCAGATTCTTCATCACTTAAGGACACATTATAGCCTTTATTTTTTCGCAATCTTTTAGCACACTTGTTTGCATAGTGACCGAAACCTTGACACTCTCTACACTGCAACGAATCATACTCCCTTGCATTGATTGTCCCTTGCCTTCATTCCTAGGTTGAAATTGTTGCTTGGCAGGAAACTTTTGTGGCCTATCAAGAGATGGAAGACTAGGAACTTTCGATGGTTGTGCATCCTTCTTCTTATCTCTGATTCTTTTTAAGTAATCACCAAATTTCTTTGTGATAAAGGAGATGGAATCCTCGCAAAGATCGGAGCCATTTTCTTCTTAGGATATTTGAAGGAGTTCATTGTAGGAGTCATTCGAAGCTTGGAATGCAATTGTCTTCCCTTTATCTTTCTTCTGCATGTCCATGTTCATTTCAAAAGTGCGCAGTGAACTGATGAGGTCTTCCAATGCCATCTGAGAAGTGTCCTTAGCCTCATTTATTGCGCAAATTTTTATGTTGAATCTTTCTGGCAGAGACCGGAGGACCTTGCTAACTAAATGCTCATTGGAGATAGGGTCTCCAATACTGAATGTCTCATTAGCAATTTCCCGTAGACTACGATCGTACTCGAGTATGTTCTCAGATTCTTCCATCCTCATCATCTCGAATTTGGAAGTGAGCATCCTCAATCTGGTTCGTCGCACACTTTCAGATCCTTCACATTGCCTTTGGAGAGTATCCCATGCACTTTTAGGAGAAGTACAGTTTGTGATTAAACTGAACATGTTCATGTCAACCGATGTAAATATTGCATTCACGGCCTTTGAGTTGTAGTTCG